>NW_024352004.1:302054-390272 GCF_902729225.1 Pteropus medius
TTTTTTTTTTTCCATTTCTGAAGGTCTCAGCCTTCTATTTTCTTTCTGTTTGAAGCACTTCCTTTAGCCATTTTTTGAGGCTGAGGGAAACCAATAGAATTTGTTAGTTTCCCTTCCTCTGAGAATGTCTTTATTTCCACTTCATTCTCGAAGGATAATTTCATCACATATAGGATTAAAAGTCTACATTTCTTTGCTTTCAGCACTTGACAAATGTGTCACCTTTTCTGGCCTTCATAGTTTACTCTATAAGCAATACTAAAATAGAACTTGAATTAGTGTTCTTTCTTAGTTGTTTCTCCATTTTTAAGGGTTTTTTTCATAGCCTTTCGTTTTCAGATTATGATGTGTCTTGATATGAATTTCTTTGAGGTTATCCTATGGGGGGTTTTCAGCCATTATTTCTTTGGATATTTTTTCAGTCTCATATTTTACCCTCTCCTGGGACTCTGATGATACAAATGTTAGCTCTTTTGTTATTGTCCCTTTTTTTTCAGTCTGTTGTTCAGATTGAGTAAATTTTCAGTCTGTTGTTCAGATTGAGTAAATTTTCTTGATCTATCCTCAAGTACCCTGATTTGAGCTTCTGGCATTTCCATTCTATTATTGAGGTCATACAGGTTTTTTATTTTTCGCTATATTTTCATTTCTTTAATTTTCATTTGGTTTTTATAACTTCTATGTTCTTGCTAATATTTTTTATTTTCATTTTTCCAAGAAAATTTCTAACTGGTCGTTTTAGCATTTTTATTACAACTGCTTTAAAATCCTTGCCAGATAAATTCCAGTATCTGAATTATGCCAGTATTGATATCAATGGATTGTCTTTTTCTTATTGAGATTGGGTTTTCCTGGCTTGGGGTATGATGAATGACTTTCTATTGTATCCTGGGAACTTGGGTTGTTATGTTAGGGACCTCTTAATCTTATTTACATTTATTTTAGCAAGTAAAGGTTCGTTTTAGGTGTAGTGCATAAATTCTTGCTTCTTTTATAGGTTATTACCAATGACAGTGCAGTTTTCTGAGCCTTTGCGATACTAGTCTGATCTGCTTTGTTTTGGGGATGTTGCTAGGGTTCGCTCTCAATCCGCTGGTGTCTTCTGTCATATTGAAAGGTGCTTCTCCGGGCTGCATGGTGTCCCTGAGCCACCTTTGGGGAGGGTCTCCTTATGCTATTGTGTGAAGGACAGGACAACACGGGACTTCCTTGCTGCTGCTGTGAAAGAAGTGGGCCACCTGCTGGTGCCCTAGTGTGGAAGTAGAGTTGGAGGCGCTCCACGAGGTCTCTACTGGGCTCCTTCCCTGTCCCTTGACAGAGAAGACGAGATTTTCTTTCTTTCTTTTCCTTTTTCTCTTCTCTCCTCTCCGTTTTTTTTTTGTTTTTTGTTTTGTCCTTCCTGTCTGTGCTTGTTGGTGGTTCTGGGTTACAGGCCTCTCCAGAGTCCAGTCTGGGGTAGACGGGAGATGAAAACCCAGAAAACGCACCACATTGTTGTTCCTCAAGCCCTGAGGTCCCTAGTCAGGCCATCATCTTTTTTCCAGCATTCAGAGAGTCCTTTTAGCATTGTCTTTGAAATAAATTTCCAAGGTATTTAGTTATAGTTAAAGAAGAGGAGGGGGGAAAAGTGATTCTATACCATCTTGTTCTGAAACAAGCCTGACTTTTAAAGGAAGCAATGGTTCCAAACTGTAAAGAGCAGGACATGGTAGAATGAGAAATTGATCTGTATTAATTCCACCAGATAGAGAAATGCTGCCTATTGGGTCTGAACTGTATGATTAAAAAATGGGCTTTGTGTATTTGTTGGTCTGTAGTTATTAAATAAATTGCCAAGCGCTATCATTTTTTGGATGCATGATCCTGTGATTGGTGGTATAAATGATGTGACACTGATATGTGGGTACAAATTTTGATGGGCCACATGTCTTAAAACATGTATTCGAAAATACAATGTAACAAGTGTGATCGGCTAATGTTTAACGTAGCTGAGCACTGCATCTGAAGGATGATGTTTGTGACTTTCTTAAACCCATCACCTGCAGGGAGTGGAGTGGGTGCTGCAATGAGGATGGCAAACAGGATGAATTTACTTGCTAACTCTGCTCAATTGATAGTGGATTCTGTGTCCTGAAAGGTCCAAAAGCAGTGCCTAGATTCAGCAGAATGATGATTGATTAGTAATGTCTGCCACGAGTGAAGCAATGGATAATTGCAGCACACGCACCCCACCTATTTCACATCCCTCACCTAGAACAGTCTCCTAGAGCTCACATGCTGTCTGGTTGTAGGCACAGAGAGCTAGCTTACATGAGGTTGAAGGCCCAAGGCCTTCTGTGAAATTTCTGCCTAGGAGCTCAGAACGTGTGTTTAATAGCTGGAATGGGAGTTGGAATTGCATTTACACACGCTTCACCAATTTTTTTGTAAACAGATGCATTTTTGTTTTCCACAACACTTTTCTGCTTTTTACAAACAGCAGAAACACTTTACAAATGACTTCTGTCTCCAGGGCCCTCTCCATTCTATTCTCACAGATTTGGGAGCAGACAAACGGCTGTAGACACAGCTTGTCTTAGGGGTGGGGAAACTACTTTGATGGGAAATAAAGCAGGCATCATATTTCAATGTCTTGCTTCATAATGTATGCAAAGAGAATTACCATTTCATCTGACGATTGTGAAAAAAATATTAAGAAGCAGAAAATGTCTGTTGTGTAGTATGAAATACAAAAAAAGTCATCCGGTGCTCAAACCTTGTATTCCTACAGCAGAGGAAAAACTACCCAGATGGGACTTGCAAAGAGATGGTTAGGACCTCCACCAAGGTGGAGATTTTTCACGGGTAATTTGGATTTATGTTTTTTCCTGAGAGCTGACTCTAGATCCTATATAATACACACAATTTTATATGTGCCATTCACACTTCGAGGAGCAGCTGCTCATCCTACCCTGATTCTATGTGAAACAGCTCAAGACTAATTTTACTTGGTAAGAATCCAGTACTCTGTAAAGTACAAAGAAGTCTTCACCCTTTTGCCAGAAAGTCCTCAAGAATGTGATCCTATTAGATGGACCTACCAGGTCAGTGAGCTAGAAAGTTGCAAAGGTGTCCTTGTGTAACAAGGCAAAATGGCAGTTTCTAAATAGACAGCAAATCTTCTCTCTAACGCTTCACCCTTAACCTAGCCTCCTTTTCTTCTCGAGGGAAAGAGCTTGAACATATACATGTGTAGGCAGCCGCTTTTCAGTCTTAGAAGTTATAGCCATACTGCCGATTACTATAAATTTTAACTGTGAACATATTCCTCACTTCTAAGTCAGTTACTTAACAGGAGCCTCAATTATGGGACCACAAAAGAATGAGGCGGTATAGTGTAGAGATTAATGACCATCTCTGGTATTAGGGAGACTTGGGCTCAAATCCTATAGCTCTGCCATTTATTTAAAGCTGTGAGAGTTTGAACATGTTATTTATTTATATTTTTAATTTTTTTAATTTATTTAAATTAGTTTCATATATATAGTACATTGGTTCGACATCTATATAGTTCATAAAACGATCCCCCCAATTGCTCTCTCCCTCCCCTGGCCCTCCACCTAGCCATCATATTAATGCTAACCGCATTCCCTATGCCGTGCTCCCCATCCCCATGACCAACTATCAACCACTAATTTGTACTTCTTTAACCCTTCACTCCATTTTCCCAGCCCCGCAATCCTCTGTCCGTCACCAAACTGGACAAGCCATTTAAACTTTCTAAGCCTTGTTTTTCTTATTATATAATGGGGATGATAAGAAATCTTATGTCACAGGCTTGGAGTATTTGTCAAAATAATATACATAAAGGTTTTAGCATAGCTCCCAGCACAAAATAAAGACTTATATACATTGGCTATTAAAGAGAAATAAAATTCTCTGATCAGCTAATATAGCTCACAGTAGTCACGGGGATGTAAAGTACAGAATAGAGAATATAGTCCATAATATTGTTATAACTATGTATAGTGCCAGGTGGGCACTAGACTAATCGAAGGGATCACTTTGTAAATTCTATAAATGTTTAATTATGCTGTACACCTGAAACTAATATAAAATTTTATATATATGTGTATGTATATATGTGTACGTATATACATATATATACATATACATGCATATATATAGTAGCTCACAAATCCTGTGTGACGCTTTTACTCAGAAACAACCCATTAAGCCCACACTTAGAATCTATATAATTTGATTTTCACAGTCAGGACTGATGTATTGTGGCTTAGACATAGTTTTGACAGGGCGTGGGGAGAGCAGATCATCTGGTTTCTCAGGATCTAGCATGACAGGAGCTCCTATAATCTAAAGGTAGGGACAGGCAAGAACTAAGGCAGCTGTCAGTAATGAGAGGGACAAATGACAGAATGAAACAAACCAAACAAAACAAGGACTCAGTTGTAGGAGTCTGAGGGTATTTAGAAAGGAGACAAGCAGCCTTACCTTCCTTAAGAGTCCCTGAAAACAATCGTGTATCATAGACTAGTACAGTAATTCATGGTGACAGTAAAGTAACTAGTACAGTAATTCATGGTGACAGTAAAGTATGCTTCAATCTTCCAAAGAAGTTTGTGTACACTCAAGTACACTGCCAAATAAGCACTCGCCATCAGCGAGGTTAAAATCAACACTTTGGTGCTTGAAGACAAAGGGACTTCAGTCACGTGAAAAAAATCCCCTTGGGTAAAACTCAACCTCAATGAAGCTGAATAAATGAAGTGTCACCATTTGTCTAAAACCTACTTCCCTGCAAATCGGTACTGTATGAATTCACCACCACCGTTCCCCAAAGACCGGCTACTTAACTTTGGCACAAAGAATCAGGGTCAACTTGCCTGTGATACTTTAATGAATGACACATGTTATTTTGTGATATGCCCCCTTTCGACTCATGTTTTCTGCTCCAAAGGGGTTCAGTGAAAATCAACAGACAAAAACCAACAAACAGGAATTCCCCACATATACTCTTCTTGATGATGGAGTTTATGGAAAATTCCGCCCCTCTCCACACTTGCAATTCTTGGATGGTAACATGGCTGGACTGGGTGGTCTTCTAGGTCCCCTCCAACCTGGATATTCTAAGATACAGTTACCTGACCCAATTAATAGGTACCCAGTGAGTGTCCTTGTTCAGCTTCTCCAAGAGCATTCTGAGCTGGCCGTGTGCACTATGGAGATCTTCCTTCAGCAGCACAGCGTCCACCAGGTGCCCGTAATGCTGGTCTATGAAGGCGGCGGAAGCGGCCATCTCTTGCTGTTCCTCATCCTGCAAAGGGGCAGTTATGGAGCAAGTGTATGGTTCTCCCCCCAAATAGAAAACCTACAGCGGTTCTCCCCCCAAATAAGAAACCTACAGCCTGCATCTTGAGCAATGTTCCAAGTGATAAGCAATGACTATGGCCCATTAATAATGAACTGTGAACATAAAAACGGAGTATCATGACAATATTCTATCAGACTTCCAAGAAAGTTAATGGGCAGTAGACATAAACATTGTTCAGTCATTCATTCACAAAATATCTACTGCGGACCAGTTCACTGCAAGCCATGAAAGGAAGTGCTTTGGGGCGGATGCTGATTCTATACCTGTGTGTCTATGTCTGTGTCGATATCACACTTCCTGTCCAAAGGTATTTCCAAAGAAGTGGCAATGTTGTGTTGCATGATAATTCGGTTAAATAATTACAGGAAAGAACCATACATAAGAACCACATAAAAGCAAAGCGAGCATTTCTGGAATTAACTAGGGGGAAATGAAAAAGAAAAGTAACTCTGGTGCCCTCTGAAGCCTCCTGGTATGAGGAAATGAAAAGAATCATTTCCAAACACCAGCAAAAGAGACAAAGTTATTCAGGAAAGTGCTAGGACGACTCTTATCGAATTCCGCATTACCTTAGGGTAACTGACTAATCAGATTGCTTTCCTAACACCTAACACTAAAGTATAAAGAGTCTATGATCCCTCCTTTGCCCAACCTGTACATTTGCCTTTTCATTTCATTCATTCATGCCTTTAAAAAATAGAATTTCAGGCAGGTAGTTGACTGACAATTAGCCAAATAACTGGTTTTTGGAAGTTGCACAACAAAATTTGTCACTGGCATTCACCAATCTCCCCTTCTCTCTCTCTCCAGTCCGTCCTTGCCATCTCTCCTCTGCTCCTAGGGGCTCAGTGTTTTGATGCTGCCATGTTTTGAGCTGTCCTCCCACAAAGAGACCCACGTTCCAAAACAGTCCCTTCTCTCCCCTCTGTCACCCATCAAAACCTGATTCCTACTTCAGTGAGGACATCTGCAGTTTCAGAAGATATGTTCTAAAGGTCTAGGAAACAGTTTTTGTATGCTGCTACAAAGATGGCAGAGACGTAAGAGAAGGCTGAGATCATTTCTTCTGCTAACTTCTTTCCCTCAGGAGGGAAAAAACTAGATTAAATCGAGAGAAGCTTCCTAATTCTGTATTGTGTCTTGCAGGGCGCTCCTCTCGTACTCAAAAGCACTCTGCAGTGTCCCAGCGCTGCCCATGGATCTTCAACCCTTCCTCCCTTACCCCCTTATACACACATCCTGTAGACCCGTCTGCTGCTTCTGGAGTTCCCCCTTCTCCAGGACCCTCACTGTTCATCCTGGAAGCATTTAGCTATTTGAGAAATTATAGAAGGAACATTTTTGCCACTAAGTACCTTAATCTTCCTAATAAATATTTGTATCTTGAAAGAACGTAAATAAATCTCTAATGGAGTAAAATGTGTGACATTTGTCTTGGAGCCACAAATCCCCTGAACCCTTTTCCTGGCCTGTAAAGGTGGAACGTTCAATCACCTGCAGTTTTAGCAGGAGAGTCACAGACCCGAACGGCACATGGGAACGATTCTATACGTGCTGCCCGTTGCTGGGTTGGATTAGCTTACCGGACCTGAATTTGGTTTCAATTAAAAACTACTTGGGTTTGGCTTAGGAGTTCAAGAGATTTGTGTGGTTTGTCACACTCAGATCTGGTCCCTGACAGGTATTGGTCCCTATTTTCTGGGAGGGTACACATATGTGAGGGAGCGGAAGGTGGGTGGGGAGTCCGGGCAAAGCCACCGCTGTCTGAACTGGGAGGCACTTCTGACTGCCCCACCTCGAGCTTTCTGGTCACTTGATCATCTAAATCTGGCCAATAGGCAAAACAGAAAGAGATGGCCCTATGCAAAAGTACAAGTGCCCTCATGTTGCTGTAAGAGGCCCTGTTCGGCCTTTGTTAAAGAAATGATCAACCTTGAACTTACAAGGGGAGCTGCTGTGTCCTCACAAGCTGGGGACATGGGTGGCGTCTTCCTTTTTTCCTGAATTGCAGGCTTTACAAATATAACATAGGGTTTGAACTCTGAGGTCCTCAGTTGTCTCAGGGCCTGAGAAAGTAAATTCAGGAATATTATACTTTGGAAATATTTTACTGTGAAACATACTTTTTGAATGCTCAGTAATGGTGTGCTTCATCACATAACCTCAACGGCAAAGGTCCTGTATATGGTCATATGACAATGGACTTCAACTGGGCAGACCAACTGCTTATTTTCCCACCCTCCACTTTGACACTGGACTCAGCTGGGCCCTGAAGGCCTACTTGTTGACAAGGGAGGTCCCAAAGCCTCAGCTGGCTCCAAGAGTTGCCATCTCTCTTTGCTCTGACTCTGCAAGCTCTAATTAACCTTCTCACGCCCTTCTCCACCTGCCCAGTCCTGAGGGATGAGCCAGCGGGATTCAATGTGTGTGTATTTAGTCACACATCGTCAATTTGGACTACACTGACATGAAATGTTTGCTATTGCACAGGCCTCTTTATGAGTCAAAAAAGAAAAGGTTTGCTAAGCAAATAAACTAAAAAAAATCACTTGAAACCAACTGTAAAGACTTTAGGTTTTCCATATGCAAATTGTCCTGTTAATCAGTGCATTTTATCTATAACGAGGGGCCTCTATTAGGAAACATTGGTATTCAACTGTTATATGTACAATCTGCAGCCAAAAAAAAAATTAACAAAATCACTTTCCAAATAAAATTTTGAAATTTAGACTTTTAATTTTGACCACCAGCTCCCAGTATGTCTACCTTAGTGAGAGCTTTCCTTTATAGACATAATGTACTTTGTGGAATCTGTTTCAAGCAAACTTCTATAAAATAAAGCCTACGGCTTATATCATAAAATGAGAGCTCCGTTTCTACAGAGGAATAAAAAAAATCCCCAGATTGAAGTCAACGCTTAGAAGTGTTTCTCAAAGACAAGGTTAAAAGATTGTTAAGCCCCTGCTGAGCACACAGCAGGCAGAGTGTGCAGAACTGGAAATGTTTTGAAGCACCTCACAGGGTCACGTTTCCTTCCATTTTTCCCTTTCAAATTGCTCTCCTGATCACCACCTTCAGCGGTCCCCCAAGCCACTAGTTTCAGGGAGGGGGTGAGCCAAGGGCTGAGCCTGCTTTCCACGTGGGCACTGACACCTAATTCTCTGTCACATCACAACTGGCCAGTTGGTGCCACCGTCTACTGCATGACTTACTCCATGTAGAGGTTCCTATCCTGGGTCTCTGGGCCACCAAGAGGGTCCATGAACTCCCTACAATTTTAATGCAGTGTTTGTGTATAGAAGTGCACATTTTGGGGTGCAAAGCTTTCATTAGATTCTTAGAGGAAGTTGCAAGAAAATTTTAATATCCAGTTCTCTAGACTAAAAATCCCTTAGCCTGAGGTCAAATGTTCGGTAAAATATATAATCCCACCCTCCTATTTTATAAATTCCCTTTACAGGAAATGCCCATCTGGCCCAGGAACTCACGTCCGGCTCCACATCCACCAAACAAACTTTGTTTTTGGCCATCACAGCCTGAATGGCATCCAGGCTAGTCCCATAGAGATTTTCCTTGTATTCACCATGCTCCAGGAACCTAGAACCAGCAAAGGGAAAAGGGCTTTAGTTCCTGAGCTTGCTTAAATTAGAAACATGAATGGATTTCCCACCATGACTTCACTCCCACTTCCCCTCATCTTTTCCAGGCCTCCCAGGTCAAGCAGAATACTGGCCAGATGCAAAGACACATAGTTACACAGAGGGCCAACTGGCCCATCAAGCAAACGTACTTGTTGTGATGTAAGTCGGCCTCAAACACTTGCTTAGACACGAAGTGATATTCCACCCCCTCCTTCTCATGGCTCTTTCGGGGCCTGGTGGTATCTTTTAAAGAAAGAATGAAAGCTGAGCAAAGAGATATCACGTCACACTGAGCAAGTACAGTAGCGAGCCTGTGCCCTCATTCAGAATTCATCGCTGATTTGTATATACCAGGCACAGTGCCCTTTCCAGGGGCATCACTGATTCACACAAATCTTTGATGTAGGAAAAAGGAGGCCTCCCATCTTGCAGGAGAGGGAACTGAAAGGTGCAGAGAGGTGAAGCACTGTGCCAACGACCCAGAGCCAGCAGGTAGCACAGCCAAAGTCTGAACTCTCTGTCTCATGCCAAGTGTATGCCCTTAACCATCCTGACAAAATGCCTCACTGATGCTGTGGCTTTTAAAGAATCACTGAGGGGATCCCTGTTATGAGCTTTTATTTTATCCCTAGTCCTAATTGCTTTTTGAGAGCAAAGGAGGCACAAACACAAATGACCCTGCTGTATGCTTTTAATTCTTTATTCAATTATTTCCCATTTTGAGAGAAAAGGAGACATGAAGACAGACAGTCCTTTTATGGATGGGATGTGCTTCAGCAGAGCTGGCTCTCACGCAATTTTGAAGCACAGAGTGTTTTCCCACTGATGTCCATAATAGAATTGAGAGGCATACTTCTGGGGGAAGGCAGGTTCTCCACAGAACAGGAGCACACATGCAGCCGCACACAGCTTTTTCCAGAGTAAAAGGAAAGATGGGGTCTTGAAGGACAGTGTTTTCTGGCCCTTGAGGCCACCCGTGGGGATGCTGTCTTCTATGTGTGGTATCTTTGGCCAACCTCTGGCAGAGTTGCTAGCGACACTTTTCTGACCATGTCATTCTCTTGCTTTAAAACTTTTATTCACCCACTGATAACATTCTAAAGATCTTACATGAGTATATGAGACCCACGTGATCTACCCAGCCTCCAACTCAGCTTCGTCTCCCCCACATCATCCACACCAACTTCCCCGATCCCTAACACTGCTTCGCTGGGTCACACCTTCGTCCCTTTGCACGTATTATTCTCTCAGTAGAGAGGATTCTTCCTTCCTTCTCTGCCTGGAAAACTCCTACTTACTCTTCAAAACCCAGTATAAAGGTTACTGCCTCTCAGAGGCTTCCCCTGACTCCCCCAGTTCCTAAAAAAGGGGGACAGTCATCTATCTGTGTGGTATACCTGGAAGCAAGCAGTCCTGACCATCCAGGTACCCCACCCCCAGGGGATGGATCTGAGGGTTTCACAGGATCTCTGTGTGAGCAACTTCTGCATGTCCTATTTCAGTCTATTCTATCAGCCTGGAAGGCCGTGGTCCCCTGAAACCTACCAGACCCATCACAGGTGTGCTGCCAGAATGGCCACCCCCTGCCTCCTATCCCTGCCACTTCAGGTTGGGCTCTGGAAGACAATCCTGATAACGTACAGACTGGGCTACAGGCCCCGAGGCCCAGGGGAGCAGCTTTGGAGCTGCCCTTTCCAGAACACTCTGGAAAGGTCCCATTACTGCCACCACAGCATCCCCTCTTGGTGGCCACCAGGTGCCCACACTGCATCCTTCTGAGGCCAGAGGGACCTAGGGAGGATCCCAGAGAGAAATGGGACAACAAGAGGCAGAAGTGACAGGCAGCAGTCGTGTGGCCTCGTTAGGAATGTGACTGGGGCAGGCTGCCTAGGTTTGAACCTTGGCTCCACAGCTTACCAACTGTGCGACACTGGGCAAGTTATTTAGCCTTTCTGAGCCTCAGTGTCTTCCTCCGTAGTATGGGATGATAATCATCCCTCCCCGCAATGGTTACTGGGAAGGCTGACTGAGTTACCGCACATGAGAGGTCTTGGAATAGCTTGGAGTATTCTTCATTCTCCTCTTCCTCATCCCATTCAGAACCAGGACCTCCCTGCTACTGGATTTCACATCCTCAGCTGCCTCTAGACTCAGGAGTCACCCTAGTGGGCCGGATCTAGCCAGATGGGAGAGCCCAAGCGACACCGCTCACTGGCTCTCTGGCTTCCCTGCCCCGCTCTCTTATCCG
Organism: Pteropus medius; assembly: GCF_902729225.1. NCBI lineage: Eukaryota > Metazoa > Chordata > Mammalia > Chiroptera > Pteropodidae > Pteropus > Pteropus medius. Next base: position 313,315 of record NW_024352004.1, read on the forward strand.
AGCAGAGCAGGGGCCATAGGATTCAGAGCTATTTGGAAGAGGAGACTGGAATGCCCCCGCTGCTGGGGGACCCTTGCTGTTGGGTTGGAGTTGACGTTGCCACTTTGCCTGCAATGTGCTCTAGACTCACCTCTCATCCCAGGCAGGAACCTAGTAAGTCCTCTAGCTTCTGCCTCAGAGGGTCCTAGTGGAGAGTGGGTCTCTCCCATCATGCCTAGGTCCCATGATCTGTCTATAGCTGGCAATGCCTGGCGGTCCCTCAGACCCAAAGGATGAGGATGGATATGGGGAGTCAAGTCCCCACGAAATATTCATGTGTAGGCACACACATACACCACCTCCCCACCACTGACACGTGGGCCCTCTTACGTGGAACAGCAACACCAAAGTGCTGTGGGTTCTCTGCCACCATCTTCTGCTTCAGCTCGTGAAGTCGGGCTCCCAGAGACCCTGGGAAACAAAGGGAAGGCTGACCAGGGACCCTGCTGAGCTCCCTCTCCACTCCTGCAGGGAGGAAACCAGCCCACTCTCTGGAGACGCGGGAGGTCACCTACCAATCAGAACTACCAGGCGGGGCCGCTCGCCTGGCTGGTGCTGGTACCTGGTCACCTCCTCATAGGTCAGCAGCTCCAGAGACTCGGCTACTGTGGACATCTTTCCTTCCTGCAGGCTTCCCATTCTCTCTCTTCGGCCTAGCCGGAAGCTCCTCCGAAGACCAGCTTTGGGGGAAGAGCAGGGGGTACCGTGGCATTTGTCCCAGTATCTCCCAGTAAAGACTTTTTCCACCTGGCCAGATCTGGAGGTGGGACTGAGACCCCCTGGCCTCTCCCAACTTCCACCTGCTACAGGAAGGAGATGATTGAGACACACAGTAATATGATAAAAAGGATGACCACCTGGCAATCCAAAATTAGGGTTTAAGGTCACTGCTTTACTTGGCACATGACTGACCTTGGGCAAGTCATCACCTTTCTGAGGCTCAATTTCCTTATCGGTGAAATGGGAATACAAATCTACAATGCGTGGACTGGATCCTGGATCAAGAAAAAATGCTCTAAAAGACATTGTTGGAACAACTGGCAAAACTTTAATATAAACAATATATTAGATAATAGAATTATACGTATGTACTTTAAATTCTCAGAATTGGTAATTGCCCAGGGTTATATAAGAGAATGTCCTTGTCCTTAGAGAATACATGCTTAGGTATTTAAGGGTGAAGGAACATAATGTCTGCAACTAACTCTCACTTGACTCAGGAGAAAAAAACTATATAGAAAAAGGGAATGATAAAGCAAACATGGCAAAGTGTTAACGACTGGTGAATCTGGGTGTGGAGTATATGAGAGTCCTATACAATTCTTACAACTCTTCGGTAAGTGTCAAATTACTTCAAAATCAAAAGTTAAAAAACTCTTTGCCTATCTCTAAGGGCTTTGTAAAGACTGACCAAAATAGAAGAAATGAAGGTACTTTGGAGACTAGTAAGTAAAAGGCTCCATGACTATACGGTGGTGGTGTAGAGTTGAGATCATAATAATAAAATTGGTATTAATGTAGGAGTCTATGTTATCCTTTCCCGCCAGTACTGCTCCCAGTGGCTGGGTGAATATTGGGGTGGGGGATCCCCAAGGCCTGGGCAGGTCAGCTCTTCCTCTGCTGACAGAGATGGTGGGGAAATGTGGGTCCCACAGACTCAACTGCTCTTGAAAGGTTGCCGGCACTCAGATCACTGTGCTTTTGTCTCTCCCTGACCCAGGAGCCCACAGTGGGCTGTGCATGGGTGGGAGAGTGCTGGGGAAGCAGCCCCACTACTTACCCACGTGATGCCCTTTGAAGTACCCCTCACAGTCACAAGTCTCTGGGAACCAAACAGAGAGGAAGAACAGTGAGCCATGCTGGACACACACGCCGACCCAGAGGTACCCGGCCCCTGGATGGCTGGACAGAGCCCTCTGGGATGCTCTCTCAGGGCGTTCAGGAGAAATGCTATGGCCTGGCCACTCCAGAAAAACAAGTTCTTCTGTTCAGCCTAGCTCTCCATGCGTAGGCCCCAAGTAGCCTTTCTAGGCCCTGGCAGGGTTTCTGGGCCAGCAGGCCCTGTCCCAGCCCCTCTGACTTAGATCACTATGAAGGAGGGAAGACTCACTCGCCCTGCCCCACCCCCATCCTGTCACTTGCCCAGTCACAATCAACCCAGCCAGAGTCTGGGAAAGGCTGGGGCTGGTGTGCCAGGCAGACAGGGAGGGGCTCCATCCCCACCAGCTTCGCAGCCTCAGGGAACAGGCCTGTCCAGCTGGCAGAGCAGCGGGGGATGTACGAAGAGCCAAAGGGGCACGGGTACCCCAGACTGGGGTGGGCCAGGGGGTTGGCAAGCGCCTCCAGCCACAGACATTCCACAGAAAAAGGGCCTTGGCCGTGTGCATGGGGGACAAATACCAAGCCTACCTTTGTCACAAGGCTGATCATCTGCGGTTAGCACAAAAGACAGATGGAACAGTGTTAGTGGAGGGGAACCGGGAGGCCCTGCGGCTGAGAGACAGCCATGGCCTCGTGTGCCTGAAGAGCCCTCCATCTGTCCCCTTTCCCTCCTCCAACACACATGTGATCTGAGCTGTGGTGCATTATTAAACCAAGACTTGCTCTAATTAATCTTCCTGCATGTATCTCATTAGCAGCCCAAAGAAAGCCCACTCATCACTGGCATAAGCAACCTCAAGGCCAGTTTACTCAGCAGCCCTTCCGACTGAAAGCAAATCTAGAAGGGTGGCCGTGGGCAGTGGCCACCACGCCAGGGGAGCAGCTCACTCTGAGGTGCCTGCAGTGGGAAAGCTTCCTCTCCATTCTCTAACTCAAGGTCTCCGATCACAGGCCTTCTGAAAACTTGACTCCCTTGACATCATGAGCCTCCGTTTTCCCATCTTGGAAAAGGAGATGCTGGACTCTACTACTTTACAGGGCTGTTGTGATGATTAGGAGGCAAGAAGGTGGGCGGGTGTATTTTCTAAACGGTAAAGTTGTCAGAAAATGTAGGGATACTCAGTTAAATTTGAATTTCAGAAGAACAACGAATCCATTTGTAGCACAAGTATATCCCATGTAATATTTGGGGCATACTTACACTAAAAAATTATGTGTTTATCTGAAATTCAAATTTAACTGAGTATCCTTTAATTTTTTTTGCCAAATTTGGCCCCAAACACAGAGGCACAAGATCACTCACAGCCATCTCCATTTCCTCCCTAAATTAGAGGTTCTTAAATTGACAGGATCAGAGAATCCCTTGGGAACATGATGATGCTGCGGACTGTCTCCCAGATAGACAGACAGACAGACAGACAGACACATGCACACTTACACATAGAGGTTGGCACACAATTTGGGGAGTGGTGTTAACCTGCCCCCCAGTGTCCATAGACTCCAAATACAGAAGCTCTTCTCCAGGGAGTAGCTCCCTCACCCCACCCCCATTTTCTCTCCTCATCCCTCTCCCCACCTCCTCCTTCCTCTAGAGGCCTGGGAGCTCAGAGAGGTCCCTGGGTGCCTGCTCCAGCCCAGTGCCTGCTTCTTCTTGGCACAAAGCCCCCAAGTCCTAACCCCGGCCCCTCCACGGAGTGCCAACCCTGCCAATCTACTCACAGCGGGGCTTCCTGAGGCTCTGAGGGCTTGGCAGGGTGCCTGCGGCTCTCCGGTAGCTTAGGCGCCTGTAGGGACACAGGGAATGGACAGTCCAGGGAACCAGTTAGAGGGGAATTTTACAGAAAATTCAGAAAAAGTGAGGCCTGGCTCCTACAGGTGGGCATAGCCTGGGCCTCTGAGAGCCTCCTGCTTCGCATTGAGTTCCAGTAAACAGGGACACTTTCACGGGTACTCATAGGTTCATGAGGAGCAAGAAACCGAGTCTCCTGCCCTGGGAGAAGCTCGCCCAGGCTAAGATGGTCACACACAAGGATCCAGCCTGGAGCCCACAGTCAGCGGTGGGTTGTAATTTCCCTATGACTGATTCTCTAGGAAGCACGCCCCTTCTCCACTCTCGCCTGGCCTTCCCATCCCTACGGAAGCTGGAAAATAGCAGAAAGACTCCCAGGAGAGGCTGAAGGTGAAACTGACCTTGATTTAATGCCCTTCTCCCCCCGACAGAGAGCTCAGCCTGACGCATTATCCAATATGGCTGTCAGTGGACAGGCAGCCCCCCAGGCCTCACCTCTGACCTGAGAAAAATGCCCAGGGCTCTTGGAGGTGTCTAGATTTCTACATTTAAACACAGCCAAAGAGCCTTTCCCCAAGACCTTGAAGCCAAAGATGCAGATGGATCTGGGGCTCCCCTAAAGAAAGAGAGCAGAGGTTCTCAAGCTTCAGCACCTCAGAACCACCTGGAACACCTGCGAGAACACAGAGCTCAGAGTCCGCCCATGGAGTTTCTGACTGAGCACATCTGGGGCATTGCCCAGGGATCTGCATTTCTAACAGGTTCTTGGGGTATGCTGCCCCTGCCCTGGGGACCGCAGCATGAGGGCCCCTGAAACGGACAAACCCTGAGGTCTGTCGTTACCACATTCCACACCCCGGAAAATGGAAGAGGGCTACAAACCTCAGGGGAGGCGATGCAGTCATAACTGCCCCCCGTTCTGACCCAGAATTTACATTTTTGGAAATCTATCCTAAGGAAACCATTTGAAATGTGAGGAACAGTCTATGCGCGAAATAATAATTACAGCCTCATAGCAGCGAAACACCAGAGACTGGAAAGTAGGGAAGGAGCGAAGTCACTTAGGTGTGACCGTTCCCCTGAGAAGCCTGCCCTGTACACCCGGCCAGGGCCTGTCCTCTTACTGTGACCTGACAGAGCACCATCTCCTCCTCCCTCACACCCTTCATATTTACATAAAATGTTCATTTCAACCATGCGTGACTCTCCAGTTAAACCACAGGCCCAGCTCCATTCATAAGAAATACATTCATACTGCCTATGAATGAATGGCATAGTTCCTGATGAAGTATGATGTAGCCACTAAAATCACACAATAAAGAATAGGGAATAACATGAGAAATGCTAATGTCAAAATAGTAAGTTAAAAAAAAAAGCAAGACCTCATATTCTATATGCAACACTCACATAAAAAGCATGGGAAGGAAATAAATTATGGTGTTTGGATAATAGTGGGACTTTGGGTAATTTTCTTTTCCTTGTCCTCTTCCGTATTTTTATATTTTATTTGTCAACTTTTCACTAAGTATGTATTATAACATATACATTAATTTAATAACATAGATTTCCATATATTTATTTATATCTCAAACAGTTGTCACCACTGGTTATGGGTCAAGAAGAACAAACACAAGTGCGATTGGTATTTACCTCAGAGACCAACACACACAGTGCTCCCCTCTGGCTGTGGTGACACAAATGTGGGGATCTATTGTGTACCTATACCTCTGGCCGCTCCAGAGCCATCCCCTTACAACACGCCCCAGACCCACCTTTCTTGGAACTGCTTGGAGGGAATAAGGCCAGCGCGAAGGTTGGTGTCCCCCACTCGCTTGGCCTGCCACCACGTGGGGTCATCCTGGCTCACCACCTCCAGGATCTGCCTGCGCTGGAAGGGCAGGCCCGCCTCCTGGCAGGGGATGGCCCGGTCCTCCCGAGGGTTGTAGTGGAAGAGGGCCCGCATGAACACCTGCACAGGAGGGGCTCTGGTGAGGTGGCCCTTCATCATGGAGGCATAGATGTGTCTATGCCACAGGGAAGGACCAATGACAACTACCGTTCACAATTAGGAAGAACAAGCAGCCTTGAGAATAGAAAGCTAATCAGAAACACACTGCTCATATTTTCTTATTGTTCTTTAACCATTTTGGATATTATAGTCAGGAAATCCTGCAAGAATCAGAAAATTAATAGATGGGTCCTGTGTCTGAATTTCCTGTCCAACCTAAACATTTCCTTAGTTACCTATCTGCTGTTCTTAGCACACACAAAACAACAATTAGTCCTGGGAACAAAAAGTAAAGGCAAGCACAATCTGTAACTCAAATCTGATTTTTGATATGCTAACTGCCCCTAATGAAGTCAGTAGCCATCTGTCAAAAAAGTCATCTAGATGTTTTGGTGAGAACAAAAATATCAACAAAACCACTCATTCACCATCACTCTTCAGTAAGTAATTGACACCCACATTTTTTACAGCACAATCCTATCTCATCTGTCAAATACGTAGCCAACTCCCAACCCTCCCCTTTACCCTGAAGTCACCCACTCTAGAGAAGATGGTGGGAAGCACAGCATTTTCTCACACTTCTTTGTTCTCGTCTACAATTTGGTAGCATGGATTTATTTATTTCTATTTGGGCCCAATTACTTTAATAAGATACAGAAGAAAAAATAAAAAAGGCCAGAGGGCTTCCTTAAATCCAAATCATACTCCTTTATATGCCAACCAGAAAAGATTCAGTCAGTCAACAGTAATAACTTTCTAGCCAGATATGGTGAAGATAGATACCCTCATCTGGTCACAGATGTTACCAGGATCCCAGCCACTCATAATCTTAAATGGTCAGCTCAGATCAAGCTCTGGCTTCAAAAGAAATATTTAGGAAGGATGGGCTAAGGCACAGACTACCCATTTCGTCTTCCGGGAAAACCAAGTTCTCTCACTGTATCAAATTAAAACCTTCAGTAGCTGCATATGGGGACTTGTCCCAGGAAGACCTTCATCAGGTAAGAAAGAGTTCCTATTATGTGTGCCCTGGGATTCTGTGGAAGAGGCAAATAAGAAACAAGCCATAAAGACATTATTCTTCATTGCTGCGTAAAAAACAAAACAAAACAAAAAAAACTGATATCAAAGACATTGCCTAATATTAATCCTCATTCACCAAAATATTTACTGACATCTTTTGTGTGCCAGGTACTAGAATGTCCCCTTTTTCAGGTGTTTAGTACTGACAGGTGGGGGCTGGAAATCAGCTCTCTTGAAAAATCGGTATGCTTCCTTCCATGCACTGAAGAAAAGTACATCATTCATTACGTTCTCCTTTCTGCCTTGGCTGCCAGGAAGTTCACCTCCAAATTCATTTGCAATCAGATAATGCTGCTTCTGTCCTCTCTACCACCATGTCAGCTCAGGTTAACTTAACAACCCCTCACCTGGGCTTTTACAACAACCTCCTACCCGGTGTCCTTGCCTCTGGTCTCCACCCACTCCGCCCTCCTCCACATGGCTACCAGGGAGCTTTCTAAAACACAAATATGGTGGCGTCACTCCCCTCTTTAAAAACAAAACAAAAACAAAAAATAAAAAACGAGCATTCAAGCCCAGCTCTAACCCATCTCCCCAGCACAAACTCCCCCTGGACCCCAACACATAGCTCTTTCTCACTGACTCCCAAACATACCCTCCTCCATTACTTTGACCTTCTGTATACGCAGACCCCTCTGCCTGAACTTCTCTCCACCTCTTCTTCACCAAAGACTCCTACTCATCTTCACCTTCCTCAAGCCTCATTTCCTCATGCCTACAAGGCAATGCCCTCTATGGTGCCTGTGACTCTGTACAAAATCTTTCCATAGCACTTATCACATGGCAATAAAAGGTTTGGTCCCCTTCTGAACTAGGAATCCTTAAAGCTCCAGTCGACCCTGTCCCCAGCATCCAGCAGAGCACCTGGCACAGAGGAGGTGCCCAAAGAAGGTTGGTTTCCAAAAAGAATTAAACAAATGGCAATTACTTAATTGGTCCCAAAGTCAGCACATTTGGTACCTTCTCCTCCTCTTCGTGGCCTCAATTTTCTATTTCAATTAAAATGAGCTTGGCCTTTTATTAGTAAGCTACGTCAAACCCTGTTTAGAAAGAGGCAGGGTACAAATACATGAATCACTTTGTGACTGAATTACAATCTAATGAGCATGCGTTCTGAGGACCAGTTTCAAAGGCTGGGCTGGAGCCCTCCCCACACCTCCAATCCCTGCACCCCCCACCCCATACCTTGCTCTCCTTTAAACGGTCCTCCTCCTGGGTGGCTGGGATGATTTTCAGGGTGATGGATCCCTGGGACTGCGCCTGAAAAGAGAGACCCACAGGTTTATCGTCTCCCGGGTCTAATGCTCCTTGAGTTCACGTCTTACTTCCCAGGTCTGAAAATTCATGTTCAGAGGAAAGTCAGACTCACTGCCTCCCCTGTGACCTACCCTCCTATGATGGCACCCAGTCGAATTAACTAAAGCAAAAGTCAAAAACCAAATAGCTGCATTTGCATGGGACAGAGGGACAGAAGATTTTATATGAGAACCTGAAGACAATGCATGCATTGAATTCCAGCTCTCCATCCCTCCTGACCCTTAGTGCCCCAAAGGGCTGCCCTTCCTTTTCTTGGGTTATTTTAATAACCTAGTCTGCTTTCCTTTTCTTCCTTCCTGCCTGACTTGGGGCTGGTTCCCAGTCAGTACTTCCCTTTTTGCTTCCATCTTTCAGAATGGGCTCTCCAATGACAGGCCACTCCTGCCTTCTCAGGAGTTCCCCTTCCCTCTGCCTGACAGACACCCCGCACCCCCATGTGGGGGCCCGCAAGGAAGAATGCCGTCAGCCCCTGAGAGCACATCTCATCCAGTGGTCCCCCAGGCCCTGCAACACAAGGAGGTCGGTGCCCAGAACCAGGAAACGGGCAGTGGAGGAAGAGTGGGGGTGCTGCCTGCAACCAGGGCCCCTGCAGCAGAGTCTTAAAGAACTGGCCTCCTCTCTTCGGATCTCATCTTATTTCTGTCTCCAAACCATCAGAAGTTAGCAAAGAGTATCATGCCAGGGGAGGATGCTAAAGATAAAGAGGATGAAGCTATGGCTGGGGCTCTTTACAATTTTAGTTTTGACTTAAAACTCCCAGAATAGACTCTGGGGGCTGTTTTCGTCCCAGCACAGATGTGAAGTGCTGTATCCTCTTCCAGATGTTTACATCCTAATGATTACCACACATTGGATGAGATATCATCCCTGTCCCTACTTTCCAGGAAAGGAAATTGAAACTCAGAATGAATTGATGACTGGCCCAAGGCAGAGGCAGGATTCAAACCCAGGACCGGCTGATCCCAAAGCCTTAGCTCCGAGTCCTCCCTGTGCTGCAACCTCTTATTCCATATTCCTCAGCCCCTTGGAAGAGGGGATCCTTCTGAAGTCCTTAGGAAAGGGAGCTGGGGTTCAGGGGAATGGCTGTGCTGAAGAGAGGGTCTGTGAGAGGCAGATGGACAGCAAGTTCCACTCTTCCTGTCCCCCGCCCTGCACCCCAGGCACACTGTAAGGTCACTTTGCCTGAGGCCTTTCCATGAAAACAGGGAGCTTGAGCCAGATCTGCCCTGGCCCCAGGAAGCGCCTGGCTTAGGCCTCCGAAGCACCCCCAGCGCGCGTGTAGCACGGACCAGAATCTGGCTGATCTCGTCGGGCCGCTTGTGCAGGACGGCGATCCCGTTCACCTCTCGAAGCTCGTCTCCAACATGGACCAGGCCTAGGAGACACAGGTGCTGACCATCAGCCCAGGAAGCGGGCCTTGGCCCCCAGAGCTCGAAGCTCTGGGCACCGCCGGGGCCCATCCGAGGAACCGGCTGCAGGGCAGACCCAAGTTGTAAAGACAGGGGGCGGGACTGAGATAAAGTGAGCACCCACCACGTGCTGGGCACTTCGCTCGGCAACACAGTCTCAACCACCCGGTGAAATCCCTGGTTCACAACTGGCAGCTGAGATCCAGAAAAATTACGCAGCTTGCACAAGGTCACAGTGCTAAGAAATAGTGGAGCCTGTGTTCAAACAGTTAGTTGGACGTAGAAAGCCCATGTTATTTCTGCTGTAACCTCTGCTTCTTTAAAAATATCTCACTTTAATTTCTTACTTTCCTGGGTTTACAGAAACACTCTAAGAAGGTCCTTCTCAAATCTTCACAAGGACACTTAAGGACACCAGGGAAGATGTCGAGAGTGTTAAACACACCTGTCTCTTAGCCTCCATTTTAATGACAGGTATCTCGGAACATTAGGACCTATTTGCTTCTGAAAGTAGACACGGACCCAGCATCAGCACCACCCAGGAGGTGTGCAGAATCTGGGGCCCACCCAAGACCTGCTGAATCAGCATCTGCCTTTCGACCTTCCCCAAGTGAGAATACAAGAAGTCAGCGGTCTGCAATTGAAAAAAGACCCTCACCCGACCATACTGGTAACACTGTAAAATTACCATTTCTACCTCTGTAATTCAAAAATAATCTGTGATGAGATGAAAAAAAAAAAAAGAATCTGCCTTTTAACAAGATGCTTGGAGGAGGGGTGGTTCGTGCGCTCACGCATACGTGAGAAGCTCTGGTTTGGGATCCTAAAAATAGTGACCCCCAGACTTTGGGAGCAACACCCCCACACTAGGAGGTTTGCCTCTCAACTCAGGAATTCATCCTCACACCAACGATTTGCAACCTGTCTTCCACCTAAACAAACCAGGGACATGAATATTCTCCCCTCAGTTACAGCGACAACTGGGAGGTGAGGAAGGGGGTCCCCACCTCCCAGTCAGGGGCTACCCGCCAAGCCCATGCTGTATGCTTAACTACCACAGTCCTCAGGCTAAGCCAATGCATGAGCCCTTCTGATTTCCCCCAAAGGACTTCACGCATGAGAGATTTTCAGACAATTAAAATTTCTACCAGGCTTGGAGAAGGGAATTCCAGCCCCGCTCCCCTACTCCCAGCACATCCCGAACAAGTGACCCGATAAGAGGGGAAAAAGAGACTTGTGGCCAAACGAGGGAAGGCTGGGGGACAACGGCCATCACCTTGGCCAGGCCATCACTGATGCTACTCACCACTCCGGTCTGCCGCGCCCCCTCGCATGATCCTAGCCACCACGACAGCCCCTGAGTGTTCATCCCGCCGGATGGTGGCACCCTGCATCAGAGACAGAGCAGGCCGGCTCCTCAGAAGCACCTCCAAACCTAGACCCTGACTCTCTGAACTCAACAGAGCCTCCCCGGTCCTCCCTCCCTCTGCCACCACAGAGGGCAGATCGGTGGGGACTGTTCCAATACTGAGGGTACAATAAAGCTGACATCTCGCATTAATATAGCACAACGCTTTACAGTTTAAACAAAGCCCAATAATGCTGTGACAGTTTCATTTTAGAGAGAGGGACTGGAACTCAAGAGAAGGTAAGCACCCTAAAGGTCACCCAGCTGGTAAAGAGTAAAGCTTTTTGTGATGCTGAATCCAGCATTTTATCATATTATAGCCCTTGCCTCTTGCAAAGACATTTAATAATGAGGAGAGTATGTGCCAGCAAATTCTCATCCTGCCTCTAACCAACTGCAGGTTTACCAGACCTTCTGTTGCAGAGAGGAACCAAATATGCCCTAGCCAGAGCTTCGGGATCAGGGCTTGGTCCATGAAGCACAGTAGAGAGGATGTTGAGGATGAGAAAGGTGCTAACGAGCCCTCAATTTCAGGCTTCACGCAGGCTGGACTGTGGCGAGTCTGGGTGGCAGTCAGGTGAAGAGCGAAGCTCTGGAGTTGGATAGCCCTGAGTGTGAATCCACTCCGCCATTTGCTAAAAGCATGAGGCCTTAGCAAGGAAGCCCACTATCCTTCCTCTCGGAGTCTGTTTTCTCTGGGATAGCATTTAACTCATGGGGTTGTGCAAGGATTACATTAGATAATACATGCAGGGCACTAAGCACACAGTAAGTGCTCAATAAATGCTAACCATTTATTATTGGCTGCAACTGCAAGCACATTGGCACGCTTATTAACTTTGTTTATAGCATCTATCTGAAGTACATTAGATAAATACTGCTGGAAAGAGAGGCCATCAGCTAAGCACCCTGTGGCTTCTTGACCCTTAGACCTAGCTTTCCAGCATCTATGTCTAACTTTTCCTCCTTCCCCCATCTCAGGGAAGGGGCCCCTCCTGTCTAGGCTGCTCCATCAGTCCCTCCCACCCTCTCCTACATTCTCAATACCCTTTCTCGACTGGCTCCTTCTCTTGGTGCTAAAAATATTATCAAGTCTTTCCCATCATTAGAAAGCCTGCACTCCCATCGGCAGCAGCCAGTCTCTGTTCCTTTGGAGCAAAGCTTGTTAAAGAAGCAGTGTGCATTTGCTCTCTCTGCTTCCTGCCCCCCAAGTCACTCACCCCCGCAACCTCGAATGCACCAGCAATAACTAATGACCCGCCAGCTACCACCGCCAGCTACCACCCTCAGTCCTCTCTCCTCTGATCTCCCTCCTGTCTAACTCTGGTACTTGTCCTCCCTCTGGAATTCTCTCTTAGCTCAGGCCCTAGTGACACCTCTCCAGTTCTTCTCAATGACAAATCTTCTTTGCTGAGTCCCCCTCTAACTGCCTTTAAATGTTGATTAAAGGGCTAGGGCTTGGCCTCCACCCTCTTCTTGTCTCACTGCGTATACTTTACCCAGTGTGATGTTAACCCCTCCTAGATGCTGGCGGCTGCCAAATTTGTATCTCTGGTCACATATCTCTTCCACTGCCCAGACACCCCGACATGCAATCACACAAGCCTCTTGAAGACAGTGGGCCCTAAGCTCCTCTTTATTCCCTCCCTTGAATCATGGCCCCAGCATCCTCTTAGTCATCCCAACTGGATATCTGGGCATTATCCTAAGTGCCTCTCCAGACTCCTACCCAAACTGGGGCAGTCACAAAGTAACACTAATTTTATTCCTGAAATATTTCTTGGATTTCTCTTCCCTATTCCCACAGGCCCAGGTCAGCCTTGTTTCTGAACATATATCTAGCTCTCACCTTCAAATTGGTTTTCTGCTTTTGGCCTCACCCTCCAGGCTACTTGATATCCACGGTGATCTTTCTAAACTACAAATCTGGCCATGCCATTTCTTACTAAAAACTTTCAATGGCTCCCCACTGCCTTTGGGATCAAGCTAAGCGGCTATGCATGGACAATCAGGTTCTTTATGATCTGCCACTGATCTGGCCTCACCTCTGTCACTCCTTATCTCAAACTTGGCTTTCTATGTCCAAACAGGCAGCTCAGAGTTCCCTGAAGATACCCTGTTGTTTACCTTACCATGGCTTTGCTCGTGCAGTCTACTGCGTGTAATGCCCTCCCTCTTCCTTTTCCTTCTGGCAAACTCCTGTTCTTTTTTTGGCATTCAGCATGGGCATTACCCCTCCCAGGAAACCCCCATTCACTACCTCCTGTGAACTTCAAGAGGGCAAGGACTAAGTCTTAGTCATCTCTGAACTGCCTGCACCCAGCAGGGTGCTAGGTACACAGGAAGGTGCACAATGTGTTTGCCGAGCGATGGATGACTGCCCAGTTTGGAAGGTAAGAAAACAGAGGCAGAAGAGAGATCTTGGTCTGCTCGTAGAAGTGGCTCATCTGAGGTCATTTGGTGAAAGTTGAAAATAAAGGGTGCCAGCTTTCGTATTCTCTAGGGTAAGGGTCCCCAACCCCTGGGCCATGGACCAGTACTGGTCCATGGCCTGTTAGGAACCAGGCCACACAGCAGGAGGTGAGCGAGCGAAGCTTCATCTGGATTTGCAGCCGTTCCCCAGCACTAGCATCACCGCCTCAGCTCCACCTCAGATCATCAGGCTTTAGATTCTCATAGGAGCACCGGTCCCTGGTGCCAGTAGTCCCTGGGGACCACTACTCCAGGCCAAGCACTGCGGACTTCCCCTACTTCTCTCCATCTAATAAACAACCCTGTCTCTGCTTGGTAAATCAGTGCTGAACCAGGACCAAAATGATAACCATCTGTCAGCTGAGAAGAATGGCTGCTGTCCTGTGCTTCCTCAGTATTCAGAGCAGGGATTGGCAAACTTTTTCTGTAAAGGGCTAAATGTAAATATTATTGGCTTTGTGGGCCACAGGGTCTCCTTAGCAACTACTGAACTCTGCCATTGCAATGTAAAGGCAGCCACAGACAGTATCTAAATGAACTGGATGGCCATGCACCAGTAAAACTTTATTTAGAAAAACTGGCAGTGGGCTGGGTTTGGCCCTTGGGCTGTTGTTTGCCAACCTTTGGCTCAAAGCACGATGATCAAGTCTTCCCCATACAGCTGTGCAGGTTATTTACTGCCCAAAAGAGCTTGGCTACAGCTGAGAAAGCCTGCGTCCACCCAGAGAAAGGGGTGCCCTGCACACAAAAGTGTTGCAGGAACTAGTGACAGCCATGACAAAGCTGCCATCACTCACGCCGAAGACTTCAGGGTCCCTTCCCAGTTTTCAGGGTAGAATAAGGAGTGGGTGGGGAGGAGATGTAGGTGCCACATACCAGGGGTTCCTTGTTCTTCACCAGGCGGACAATCTTCACTGATTCTTCATCAAAATCCTCGTCGATATTATCAGGCAGAGGGGGGAGCACAGGGTCGAAGTTCTTCTGGGCAACTGTGTCATGTACCATGAGCATGGCCTTTCAGGAAAACAAGAGAAATGAAAGGCTGGCCCAGAGCTCACAGGAGTCAGGGGGCCCTGACTGGGCAGGTCTGGGGAGTCTCAGATTTCATGCCAGAGACAACCACCCTAGATGCTGGCACTGAGGATCTCTCACTCAGAAATCTCCTTTCCTGTCTCATGACCAAGCGTTCCCTCCTGCCCCCATCCCAGGAGACACAAGCTGTGTGGGTGAGCAGGGACTGCAGCGTGACTACCCTGAGGTGGGGGGTGGACAGTAGCTGGAGAAGCTCCCTCTCGTCGCTGTGTACAGAGGCGGCCTGCAGCTCCTCCATCACCTGTAGGGGAATAAGACAGGGTTATGGGTGCTTTGAGCCCGCTGGGAGTCACTGTGGAAAATCCTGCTCCCGCGGCCTCAGACCCAAGGGCCCTCCCAGCAACTACTACAGCACCTAAGGGTACATTGGACCCTCAGCCACCCCAGGACTGACGCTCCCAGGGAAATCACACCAAGGATCAGAAAAGCTTAAGCAGCTCTACAGGGTAATCCTAACGGGTACTAACTTATGAAGCCCTATTAGGTGTCAATTGCTTTACGTGGACCTTCTCACTTAACTCTCGCAATGAACTAGATATAGTGGATACTATTATTTTGCCATTTTACAGATGGGAATTAAATGAAAAGGATTCAATATTTTGCCCAAGGTCACAAAGCTGAAGTGGCACAGCCAGGACTTGAACCTGGGGTCATCTGGCTCCATTATCTGTGCCTTCACCACAGCACTATTTTATAACGAAAATGGGGGCTCAGAGAGACTGAGTGACCTGTTTAAGGTCACAGAGCTAGTAGTAGAGGTATAGTGTTGAGCCTGGGAGCGTGGCAACCTAACACACCCCTCATCACATTCTACAGAGGAGAAAGGTGTGGGATCTGGGCCCGCAGGTGCTCCCATCCCTCGGAGGCCATCTTCTGGGGTTAGGTGAATTTATTCAGGAGTTGGACTTAATAATCAATGAGGATAGCTTTTCCCAAACCATGCAACACGGAGGACAGGTCTGCAAGAAATTAGGAAGCATTTCTTTAAAAAAACGAGACACCTAAGCAAGTAAGCGGGACGCACTGCGAGTCCCTTGCCCCCAGGACTTCCCAGTGGGCCTCCCCAAAACCCAGACGCAAGGTCTGGTTTGACCTATTCATATCGCCAGTCATCAACAGTTTGGGAACTGCTGATCAGATCCAAATACTCTCATTTCACAGCTGGGGAAACAGACTTTCTCGGGAACACAAAGTAAGTGGGCGTCATCATGTCACCATGTCACCCAGCACAGTCCAAGGCTCATGAGTTCCCCCTGCCTGTTGGGAGAACCGGGGAGAAGACACTCTTCATTCACCTTGGGGCTCCTGAGGCCCGATGTCCCCTGGCTAAACAGTAGCAATGAGGTGAGACAAAGGAGCCCCACGGGGTGGGGAGAGAGCTGACACCACAAGGAAAAAGCTGGGGCTTACGTCTTCAGCAAGGGCCACAGCGCTGTGCAGAACAGGGGTTGGACTTTGCCTCTCGTAATAGCGAAGCTTCTCATGAATCTGCAAAGACAGCCAGTTTCAGGCTGGGGCCTCCCAAGCCAGCTGCCCAGGTTTAGCCTGGATACCACACAGCCCGCCCAAGGCTGTAGGCCTGCAGACTGGGTCATCCACGGGGCAGTGTGAGAGAAAGTCCTGTATGGTGGGTTAGTGAAGACCGTCCTTGAGCAGGGAGATAGCTAGGAAGACCTCTAAAAACCCTCACCAGGGGGAAACGACATGGGGCTTTACCTTCATTAAGTAACTGAGGCTTTTTTCACTGAAAACATCCTTCAGGAAGCCCATCTCGTCCTTGTGGTTGGAGTCGGGTCTGAGCTGAGAGGTCAGCAGCGCCAGGGTTTCATGCAGGCCTGAGGGGAGCGTAAGGAAAACAAAGAGTAGCAAATGCAATGGGTGCCTCCTGCCCTGTGGGACCCCCCAGTGGACCCTCAAACAACACTTCAGCCCTGCCCTGTGGACATTCTCTCCCCCGGCTCCCATTCCCAGGGCTTGGAGGCATGGCAGCTCCCGCGAACACAGGCTGGCAGCAGCCTGCTTTCTTTCCAGCCTGGGGGTGCTGGGCAGGCTCTTGTCTTCAGGGTCATGGAGGCCCAGCCCAGGGAGGCACTCACCGGAGTCCTCGGACAGCACCGGCATGTTTGTGCTGGTCAGATCCCCAGCTCTGCCTAAGAATGCTGGGAGAAAGGGGTGGAGATGAAGCTCCATCAAGCATATCCATTCAAAAGACAATGATTACACATCTACTGTGTCTGTCTGTGACCAATTTGGGGACAGAGGAGATGGGAGCAAATGATTCTCTGCTCACTTTTTTTTCAGAGAGGAAGAAAAGAAAACTGAGATTTGCTGGGCACCCACAATGTGCCAAGCCTTGTGCTGGGTGATTTCATATAACATTTTCCTTAATCTGCACAAATCCCTGAGGAATGAATACTAATGTTCTCATTTTACTGATACAGAAATAAGGCTTGGAGGAATACAGTAACTTTCCGGTCGGAATCCACACTATGGTGGTCTTTCCAGGCTGGTCTCAGAGGTGCTAAGTGGCCCCCTGCCTGATAGTGGCTGCTCTCCTCCACAGCATCCCCCCTCCCCTGTGACCTTCTAAGAGGCCTCGCTCAAGTCCTTTGCCTGTCACACCTTCAACAAGTACCCTCCTGAGCCTACGAGTTCCCTCCTTGCCCTCCACCCCCAAGCCCCAATCCGAAGGGAGCCTCCCCTCAGAATAGAGCGTGCATACAGAGGAGGTAGAGAAACGAGAGCGCGGGAGGGGGGAACCCTGTCTCAGGAGGGCCCCCAACATGCTCTGCAGCACGTGGACCTCAAAAAGTCCTCTTTCAGAAGGGATCAAGGAGAGTAATGATTCATTCATTCCGCAAACAAGGAACCAGCCCCTCTGCGCCTGAGCACCGGCGACACCAAGATGCATAAGACTGGTACCCGGTCCTCCAGCCACCGCCTCCTTTACGCCGGACTCACTCTCGGGTTCCCTAGCTGTGCTCCCCCCTTGCTCCCTCCAGGCGCCCAAGCACAGACTCCAGCTCGCTTTCAGAAAGAACCTGTGGGATGAACAAGGAGCGCGACTGAGCGAGGACGAGGGAAACCTGGGGGACGCAGAAGGGGGCGGTCTCAGAGGATGCAGAGCGGCGGGAAAGGAGCCGGGCGCACGGGGCGGGCTGGGGGTTCGGGGAGGAAGGCCCGGGCCGAGGGGCGGGGACTGAGCGCGCCTTGCTCCCAGCTGGGGCTCCATGGGCCTCGAGCCTGCCGCGGGCACGAGGGCCTGGTCTCGGCCCATCCTCTGCGTCCTCCCGTGGCCCCTCCCGCGGCCCCTCCCGCCGCGGCTCCCGGTCTCCCGTGCGTTCCCGGCGCGGGTTCCTACCTGGGCGCGCCGGGATCTCAGCTCCAGCTCTGGAGCCGCTCGGGGGCCCAGAGCCTCCGCCGCCTCTGGCTCCTCCTTCCCGGCCCCTCCCTGCCGCGGCCGCGCGGGGCGGGAGTGGCGGAGCCGGAGAAGGCGAGGCGCGAGGAGGAGGAGGGAGAAGCGGGCGCGGGAGGAGGAGGGGGAGGAGCGGAGAGAGCCCACGGCGTCTGGCACCGCCAGTCCTCTGCTAGTCCAGGCTTCGCTCTCCTGCGTCGTACTCCCTCCCCACAGTCTTCCACCCGAACCCGGAGGAGCCCCCTTCCTGTGCCCCCACCAACCTGGGCACACTACCAGCCTTCCCTTCTGCTCCCACTGCCCGCACAGACCCCCTGCCCCCGCAACGTGTTGCCGGGTGGACGCTTGCTTAACATATAATTCGGTTGTGTAAACATTTATGGAGCGCCCTCCAAGTGCCAGGCACTGCGCTAGAGGATGGGGATTCAAAGACAATTGAGGAAGAGATCCTGAATTTGAGGGACCCTCAGGCCGGGGCGGGGAACCGGTCAGACGCGAGGACAACTCGCTGTAACAATGCATCGTGCTGGGGAAGATTTATAGATGCACGCTGCTCTGGGGGCGCGAAGAAGTAAGGGAGGTAGGAGAGGAAGGGCTTGAGGCTGCAAGGCTCAAGTCTGCCCCGGTGGGGGTAGGGGGTAGGGCTGTGTGCAGGGGCTTCTCTTGGGGGACAGGCTCGGAGATGGCCATGACCACCACTGACTTTTATTGTGCTGTCTCTAAGCCCCAGATACTCCTCAGATCCCTTCGCATCACATTAACCCGAGATAGAGACCATTATTATCTCCGCTCTGTAACTGAGGAAACTGAGGCTCAGGAGTGGAAGGCTGTGTAGGGAGGAGCGGGCAGGAGCTGCGGGTGAGAGCAGGTGGTTGTGGGTTAAGAGAGTGAAGAGTAGGTAAGTGAGTCCCTTCCCTCCTCTCCAGCAGCAAAGTAAGCGCAGCACATGGTGGGGAGAGCGGGTAGTGGGGACAGGGAGTGGTGGACCCAGAGGTTAAGTCTGGTATCAAGGAGAGGAAAGGGGTCCACAGCCCCACCTCACCCCACCACCACCACCCTCACCCACCCTTCAACCCCCTTCCCAAAGCCTGCAGTGCATGGGGAGGTTGTCAGTGGCAGAGTATGTCATGATAACATTTTCTATCCTTCCTCAAACGTCTACATCAATGCTTTCCCAAATGTAAGGTGCCTAGGAATCATCTAGGGGTTGTGTACAGATGGAGTGGTGCCAGATTCTGCATTTATAAAAAGCTCCCAGAGGATGTGATGCTCTTTGTCTTAGGACTTCACTTTGGGTAGAGAAAGACTACAGGAAGCACATTTTTACCTGGGATGCTTAGTGTTAGATATCAAGAGCCACCCAACATCATTGTCATCAGGAAAATGCACATTAAAGCCACAAGCAGGTATCACCATACATCTACTCTATTATCTAGCAATTCTCCTCCTAGGTATTTTTATTTGAGAGAAATAAAATCATCTATCTATAATACATGTACAAGAATATTCATTGCATTTTTGTTCATAATAACCCGAAACAGAAAACAATCCAGATGTTCATCAACAAGTGAATGAATAAATAAACCGTGGTATATTTGTACAGTGGTATATTCACTAATCAGCAAAAAGAAGGAAATGACTATTTAAAAATTATCCCCACCATGCAACAACATGGATGAATGTCAAAATATATTACACTGAATGAAAGAAGGCGGACACAAAAAAAATAGTGTGATCTTGATGCTGTCACTGCACTCAGAGCCCTAGACATGGCTTGTCCAAAAACCCAGTTTATTATCCTTGTACAAATTATCTAAAATACTCCAGAAAAGAAATAAATATTAACAGACCGATTTCAATGGAGTATAATTGTCAAAGAATTCCTCCCTCAAAAGCACCAGAGTTCTGCAGGAAAATTCTACCAAACATTTAAAGAACAGATATCTTTAACTCTTCTTGAACATAGAAATAGAAGGAAATCTTCAAAATTCTTTTTATAAAGTAAGCATAACATTGATAGTAAATCCTGTCAAGGAAAGAAAAAAAAGAACCAACCCTACAAATCAGGCTGACTTACGAAAAAAATCCTAAAAACTATTTTAGCTGACAGTTTCACCAGAACACCAAAAGAATAATACACCATGATCGAGTAGACTAAGTCACTTTAAAAATGACTTAATATTTGGAAACTAAATGGTTTAATATTTGAAAATCTATTACTATAACTCCATACAAAGTAATGTGTTAATGGATGAAAAGTGAAAAATTAATATTATTATCTCCATAGAGCCTGAAAAGGTATCTATAAATGATTTTTTAAAATATCTTTCAAAAATGAAGTGAATAAAAGATTATACATAGAGTTACCATAGGATCCAGCAGCTCCATTCCTAGATATATACCCAAGAGAAATGAAATAAAAACAAAAGTTTGTATGAGATTATTCAAGCAGTATTATTCATAATAGCCAATATTGGAAAAAAACAAAATGTCTATTGACTGATAAATGGGTAAATAAAATGGATAAATACAGTGAAATATTATTTAATAATAAAAATAAATGAAGTATTAATACCTGCAACAATATGGAAGAACATGAAAACATTATACTAAGTGAAAAGAGTCAGTCACAAAAGACCACAAATTGTATGATTTCATTTATATGAAAAATCCAGAATAAGCAAATCTTCAGAGACAGAAAGATTAGTAGTTGCCTAGGCTTGGGGGATGAAAATGAGGAGTGACTGCTTGTGGGTACCAGGTTTCTTTTTAAGATGATGAAAATGTTCTAAAATTAGATTATGGTGACAGTTTTACAACTCTGTGAATATAATAAAAACCATTGAGTTGTACACTTTAAATGGATGAATTTTATGATACGTAAATTATATCTCAAAAAGTTGTTTTCATAAAAAGTAAATGGTCTAACTCCCCCACATAAAAGACAGAGATTATCAGACTGGATAGAGAAAAAAAAAAAAAGCTAGACTTACCTGTGTGCTACTAGAAGAAACTTACCTGAAGCATAAAGATATAGATAGATTAAAAGAAAATGAATGAAAAAAGATTTACCATGGAAATACTAATTAAGAAAGCTGAAATGACTACATTAATATTGGGCAAAGTAGACTTCAAAACAAGAAATACTACCAGGAATAAGGGAAGATATTTCATTATGATAAGGAATCTGTTGATCAAGAAGATATAGCAACCCGAAATGTTCACGAATGCCATAATTAAACCTCAAAGTGCCTACCATCACCAGAGTCATTTGATATTGCTCTAGGCGTGTTAGCCACCTAGATGAGGAAATGAAAGAACAGGCATAGATTCTAGAAGGAGGGCAGCATAAATGATACGTGGTATACCTAGAAACTCAAAAGAGTCGACTACAAATAGAAATAGAAATGATGCGAAAATTAAATAAGATGGCAGAGTACACAAATCGATATTAAAAATTCAATGACTTTTTTATGAACAAAAATAATTATAAAGTATAATCAAAAATTGCAAACTAAAATAGCAACCAAAAGATTAAATACCAAGTTATAAACCTAATAGGAAGAGTAAAGGACCTGTTGATATATGAGGGAAAAAAACCCTTTAAAACACTAGTAAAGGACATAGACAATAAACTGTAACTTGGATAGGGAAAAGGATAGGTCAGTATTGTAAATATGACAATTTATTCTAAAATAATCTCCAAACCCAATGCAATCCCAATTAAAATTGAAAAAGATTTTCAGAGGGAACTTCTTAAATGCTACTAAAATTCATCAGGAAAAATAAGCATTGGTTTACAGCAGGAAAATTCTGAAAAAGAAGACATATGGAACCAGGTGGGTTGGGGTGAAAGGTGGCCCTAGCCCCAACAGATCTGAAACATGTCTGATATGAAAACCTTTTTTTAAAGTTTAGTACTGAAGAAACCAACAGCCAGACAGATATAACGGAATAGAAAGTCCAGAAATAGTCCTCATGTATATGGTAATTTAGCTTTTTAGAAAGATGACATTATAAATATATACATTACATATATATATATATATACATATAAATGTGGGGGGAGGAATTACTAAAAAAAAATAGTGTGGGGACAACTAGTTACTCTTTATGCAAAAAGAAAAAAAAAAAGCTGGATCCCTACCTCACTCCTCACACCCAGTAGGTTTAGGATGGCCGTTCTGAGCAAAATCTAAACCCAAGTCTATAAAGAAAAAGATAGACATGAGTGACTAAGTAAAATGTAAACACTTTTATAGACAAAAACAGTATTTGTAACATATGATATCGTATGCAATATGATAAACAGCTCAATTCTTTAATTTAAATGAGTTCACACTTTTAAAGTTCATACACTTTAAAGAAAAAATGAAAAATAGAAAAACGTTCAAAGAAAATAGGCATTTTGCTACAAAATACATACAGATAGCCAATAAATATATAGAAAGATGCAAGACCTTATTCTATTAGGAATTCTAAACCAGGTAGTGCCCTCTGCGGTCCCCCGGATCTGTCTCTTGCTTCAACAGTGTTTGGACGAAACAGACCCAGGGACGCCCCTTTTTCCAGCTTTCGACCACCCTCCAACCTCTTTTCCAGTCGCAGCCTTTGGAACCTTCTTAGCCATCCTTAGCCTCCGAGACCAGTCAATACTGTGTTTTAAGCTTAATTCCTTATTGCCTAACAACCATGAGCTCTCAAATCTGTCAGAATTATTCCACCGAGGTGGAAGCCACCATCAACCGCCTCATCAACCTGTATCTGCGGGCCTCCTACACCCATCTCTCTTTGGGCTTCTATTTCCACTGTGACGATGTGGCTCTGGAAGGTGTGGGTCACTTCTTCTGCGAGCTGGCCAGGAGAAACGCGAGGGCGCCGAACTTCTCTTGAAGACGCAAAACCAGCACGGTGGCTGCACCCTTTTCCAGGACCTGCAGAAGCCTTCTCAAGATGAGTGGGGTAAAACTCAGGATGCCATGGAAGCCGCCATGGTCATGGAGAAGAACCTAAACCAGGCCCTTTGGATCTTCATGCCCTGGGTTCTGCCTGTGCAGATTCCCATCTCTGTGACTTCCTGGAGAGCCACTTCCTAGATGAGGAGGTGAAACTCATCAAGAAGATGGGCGACCACCTGACTGACCTCTGTAGGCTGGCCGGCCCCCAAGCTGAGCTGGGCGAGTATCTCTTCAAAAGGCTCACCCTCAAGCATGACTAAGAGCCTTTGGAGCCCAGAGGCTTTTGGGGGCCCCTCTGTATCCCCCTGGTGTTGGCCTCGTGCCTGAGCCTCTCCTTGCAACCAGCAGGCAGCCTTCTAACCATCCTGGAGCCCTCTCCCATGCCTTGGACCAAATTGAAACAATAAAGCTTTTTGCAGCAAAAAAAAAAAAAAAAAAAAAAATTATAAACCAAACTAAAAACTGATGTCCTTTTTCACCTAGTAAGACAAAAATGTTTAAGTATGTTGACATCCAATGCTGTCAAAGATGTAAGGAAATAAACACACTTACACAGTTGGAAAGAGTGTTAATTGGTAAAAATTTTCTGGAAAACGATTTAGCATTACTTACTAAAATGTTTATATGTATATGTCCTTTAGCCCAGGGGATATTTGGGCAAGGAAATTGGAACGAAAAGTAAGGAGAAAGAGAGAGAGTGAGAGAGAGAAGTGAGTGAGATTTTAGAGCTGGAATGCTAGGGAAAGAGAGCTGTACCTCAGGGTAGAGGTGACGCAGGGCAGAGCTGGCCAAGATGGCTGAAAGCATAGGCAGGAGTCGCCTGACCCAGCGAGGCCTTGGTTAAGATGCTCCAGCCAGGGCAGCTGCAAACAGAAGAATACTATGAGCTCAAGGCCAGAGGAATGAATGACTTGGGATCCATCTTCACAGAGAAGAGTATAGAAGACACACTCTGGAAAAGATAGCATGTCAATGATCCTCCGAAAGGTGACAGAAAGGATCTGCTTCAGGCTACAGGTCTGCATGGTTTGATTTGGCATTCAGCCCAGACACCAAGGGAACGGGGAACTATTCCAAGAGGAGAAATGGGCTCACTCCCAGACACTCATCAAGAGAGTGAGTCAGAAAGGTCTTAAGAAAGGGAAGCCTTAGTCCATTTACATCTCAGTGAAAACCAGGGAAAGTACTGTAACTACTTTTTTTTTTTTTGAGATTTCTGATAACTTCTCTTGTTCGTTGTTTTTGTTACTATCTCAAAAAAATATATGTTTAGATTTATGAAGTAGAATGTGCACACAGGAAAGTGCATAAACGAGACTACGTCACAAATTAATGAAAAGTAAACACCTGTGTAGCCACCACCCCGTGAAGAAATAAACTCTGCCAGCCCAGAAGCTCGTCTCAGATCACATCTCCCCAAGTCAGTAGATAACCACTACCGACTTTTCCAGCAATCCCTTCTGCTTTCTGGTTTTACCAGAAACGGAATAGAAAGTCCAGAAATAAGTTAGTACGTTATAATACAATACCTTTTCATTTGGTCTCTTCTCAAACTTCATCTAGATGTCTTTTGCATGCCTGTCTTCTTTCACTCAACATTACATTTTATTATGATTTACCTGTGTTACCTATAATGAGTGTGGCTGATATTTTCTTCCACTCTTGAGTATGTATGTCTTTTTGGTCTCCATGGCATCTTTTGATGACTAGTTTTTAATTTTAACACAGTCTAATTTATCAGTCTTTTCCTCTGTGGTTTGTGCTTTTTGTGTCTTAAGAACTCTTTCCCCACCCTGAGGCCATGAACATATGCTATGTTATTTTTGAAAAGCTTTATCATTTTGCCTTTTTCATTTAGTTCTGTAATCCTCCTAGAATTGATTTTTTGTGTGTGATGGGAGGAAGGGATCACATCTCACATTTTTCCCATGTGTCCCAACATGCTTATTGAAAAGACCATCCTTTCCCAACTACTCTACTGTGCCACCTTTGTCACAGATTAAGTGTCCACACTGTACCTATCTCGGACCCAGGCAAGAGAGCCCATACTCTGGGCTACAGGCTTTAGCATCCCTTATATTATAAACACACACATACATGCTGAAGAACACATGGTGTGCTTCTTCACGCTTAGAACATTCTCAGCAATTATTTATTTTATTACTGCTTATGTCATATCCTCTGTCTTCTTTCATTCTGTGTCTCCGATAAAATATATGTTAGGCATCGTCACTTTATTTTCCATTTCTCTTATCCTCCCTTTTCTGTTTTCCATCTTTTTCTTCCTCTGTGCTTCATTCTAAATGGTTTCTTCAGTTCGCTATTATCATTTCAACTGTGTCTCAACTGAAACTCATCTATTGAATTCTTAATTCTAATTATTGTATTTTTTTCAGTCCTAAAATTTTACATTGTCCTTTTTGAGACTGCTGGATCATTTTTTTTTTAATTTTTTTATTTTCCAGTTCCCTGCCCAAAATTTCAAGCTTGACTTTTACCTTCTTGAACATAGTAAGAATCGTTGTTTTAAGGATGCTCTCACTGTTTTCAATCTCTGGAGTCTCCATGGGCCCGTTTCCATTGTATGTTCTTGCTTAAGGAGTCTTGTCTCCTCATACTATATCTGGTTCTCTTTGATTGTATATTGGGTCGTATTTGAAAAAACAATTTTTAAAAATAATTTGAGGTTTAGGCTGATGCCATTTTATTCCAGAAAGGATTTTCATTGGAATCTTTAAGGCACTTGGGGATAGGAGTATGGAGGCTATTACCAGACCAAGATCATTTTAAATTCAAGTCCAAAGCTTGAAGTTTCCAGGGACATCTAAATGACAGGAAGCTAAGTGAAAGCCCATCATGGCCTGGTTTATTTGCAGTTCGCCCTTCTCCCAAAGTGCAGCCCTTCGGGGTCCTAGCCTAAGATGATTATATACATCAGATTCTCTGCCCCTGGAGGGCCCTAGTCTCCTAATTCATCCCCTTAGCTGCTTCTCCTGAATCAGTAGGTCTTCCAAGGACAAAAGCACCTTGCATGCTCAGCTCATCCTGCTGAGTTTCTATTTGTAGACCTCAACCTGGTAATTCCTCATGCTCTTATTAGCTCTTCTTGTTAGCTGCTTTTTTATTTCTTAAAAAAAACTCTATGTCGTGGAATAATTTTAGATTTACAGAAAGTCTTTGAATGGCCTTCACTCTGTCTATTCCCCAAACATTAATATCTTGCATAACTATAGTATATTTGTCAAAACTAAGAAATTCGTATTGGTACATTACTAGTAACAAAACTCAAGACTTTATTAGTATTTCATTAGTTTTTCCACAATATTCTTTCTCTCTTCTTAGATCCAGTCCAAAATACCACATTGCCTTTAGCCTTCAACGTTTTTGAGGTTTTAAAATATATGTCTATTTCACCTAGCTTCTGAGAGAGGATAGTCCTCATTACCTGGTCTGCCATTACTGCCTTCCCCCCATCATTTCACTGTCATTCCTAGAAGTGAGAAAAAATCTTCAAAACAGTCAACATAAAAATCTTGAAAGGAGTTTTCAGATTTTGTATCAGTGGAAAAAAATCAAACAATTGAGTTTGCACCTGGCTGAAGATGGGGGAGCCTCAGGTGGAATAGAAGATGGAATGTGTGTGAGAAAACAAAAGACTGTGGTGTTTCAGGCTAAACCACAGCACCAAAACTCGGTGGTTTAACACGTAAAAGTCTGTCACTTGCTCATATTAGGTCTGCTGCAGGCTTGGTAGCTGTCAGGGCAGCTTTCTTCCAAGTAGTGACTCAGGGATCCAGGCTCTTTCCAGCTTGTGGTTCACCCATCTTTGTCAAAGACACATCTTCCCCTCTCTCGATGTTTCCTTCTATGAGGAGGGAGCCCCACGCTTATAATGCCCTTGGTCTCTCTCCATATCATTTATTTGATTGATGAATTGAAGGGAGAAACAAGTCATGTGTCACTCAGGCTTCTCCTCTCCCCGTTCTCTTGAGAGCTGGCTTCCCTGTAGAGAGTGTGTGTTCGCACTTCTACTCCACACCTGAGTGTGACAAGGACAGCCCCAGCCCCACTGTAGGGGGGAGACTTGAAGTTTTATAGCACTGCCTATGACTACATAAAGTCTGCTTAATTCTGGGGTTTAGTATTAGGAAGCCCATTCTCCTATACCAAAACCTTGTTACTGAACCTGTATACATACAACTGACACAACTTACACTTTAATTTTTGTCATAGATTCATTCATCACCCAAGACAGTCGTTTTCAACCCAGAGTAATTTTGCCTCCCAGGGTGACATTTGACAATGTCTAGAGACATATTTGATTGTCAGAACACAAGGAGCAGGAAGGGGACTACCGGTATCTAGTATGAGAGGTCAGAGAGGCTGCTAAACATCCCGTAAATCCCAGGACAGCCCCCACAATAAGGAATTATCTGACCCAAAATGTCAGTAGTGCTGCTGTTGAGAAAACCTGATCTAAGGGAAGCAAATGACCACCCTAAATCAGCAGAAGTGACTTAGTCCAAGCGAGTCCAAACCAGAGAGGAATCGAATAGGGATGACTAAGTGGCACCTGTCAAGCTGGGCCCTTCTTTGGCCAGATTTTGTCTGCCCTACTAACAAGTCTCTCTAAATTCTGCCCCACAGCTAGGACTGAAATTTCAATTTGAATTTTCTCAGCCGACTCAGAGTAAACTAGGTCTCTTTAGGGTTCTCTCTACTCCTCTCTTCTCCCTCGAGTGGTCTTAAGTCCTGGAGGTCTTTACTTATCATCAGGGCCTAGTGAAGTCAGGGGCAGCCTTCATCCTTGTCTCTCTGTGCCAGCATCTGCTGAGCTCTCTGACTTTCTGTGGGCTTCGCTGTGGCTGTTTCTCCCTCCCCATGTCTGCTGCCCACCCCTTCATCCCAGCCATGGTTCCTCTAGGCATGACCAAGCCACTCTCGGACACACAGATGTCATGGGGATGTGATGAGGCTGCTGCAAGCCCACTGGTCCACGAGTTCTTTTGCCTCATTGTTCTCCCACTCTTTGATGGCAGGGCACCTCCCACGGCTCTGAGTAAAAAGCAGAACAAAAGTGTCATCTTGTCTCAGATCCCCAAACCCAGCAGAGGATCTATCTGTTACCCCTATACATCCCAAGGGATAGGACCAGGCGCATGGCCCACACTAGCTCCTCATCTCGGCCCTTCTCCCCAGCTCTTGTAATACTTCCGGGCCTGGAAGATCCGTTTCTAACAGAGTCTTCAAACCTAGCTCCTGGCTAGTATGGGGATTGGGGGGTGGAGGGAAGGACCTCACAATACCCATGAAGGGAACAGGGATGATGCATATTAGAGCCAACACCCTCTACATAAGAATAAAAATTTTAGTAACGCTTCTTTCCCTCTCCTAAAATGCAATCATAAATAATACACCTTCTCACACACTTAATGCTTGAGCTGTAATAGAGTGAAAAAAATAAAAGGAAAACACTTGTCACCAAATAACACATATTTCGAAGTGTCAATGTGCAGACCTCGTGACGCTAGAAAACAAAATGAAGTGTCAGATGCTTGCCCCTGCTTACAATAAATAAGTTAGGATTTAAGATAAGTAAGCAGATCAGAAATTATTCTGTATAAAGACAAAACAAAAATGAAAGAACAGAGATATACTATTAAACTCTAAAATAAATATTATTTTTAACCTCTGTTTTTAAAACTGCAAAAACTGATTCTCTTTTGCAGTCTGTATATGTGACGAGAGTCAAGTCCTGGGCTGAGATCATGGTTATACGGTTTTCAGTGAGGTGAACCTCTGTCCCTACCCATTAAATTCCGGCAGGCCCCCAATCATCGTGAAATTAAAATGTATCTCCCACATCACCAGAATATCTCACACACACACACACACACACACACACAGTTTCCCCTCCCAGAACCACTGAGTTATTGCTTCAAATATTAGCTGTCCAAGTGGGTAAAATTCCAACTGTATATATGAAAGAATATATGCCAAAATGTAAATAAGGATTTTCCTAAGACAGAAGGGGAATTACAGGAAACATTTCCATTCTCTTTTCTTATTTTGACATTTCTGAAATTGCGTACCTATTTGCTTACAACCTGTAAACTTTGCAATCACACACACACACACACGCACGCGACACACACACACATTGTCACACACACACATCAATACACACAATTCCTGACAGCTATTTCGAAAACGATGTGTCAGGGCTCCCTCCAGTGTGCGTGTCAGTTTTGCTGCTTTCAAGGATTCAGTTCTGCAGTGGGAAAATGCTAATTCACTTTTTAAAATGCCAACACAACTCAGTGCTCAGGGGTCGGCCTGCTTTGCAGTGCGGCCTGCAGATGACTGCAGCTCAACCCGCCCCCGCAGCTTCCCTCTCCGGTGGTGCAACTTGCCTGCACTGTCCTCCCGTGGCCAAGGGAGGTTCTGCGTCCTCCGGGATGCGATGGAGAAGGCGGGGTAGTGGGCATCGCTGGAGGGGCTCTAACCTCTGCACCACTGACCACTTGGCAGTCTGGTGAATCTTCCAGGCCCCCTCTCAGGATAATGGTCTTTTAAATATGTAAAATAAAATACATACTCTTAGAAGAAAACCAATAATATTGAAGTGGTTATCAAAATATTTATGTGTCTAATATAGGTATAAGTGTGGTTCTTTATTAGCTTTTTAAATAATCAACTTCAGTGGCAGTTCTAATAACTAATGATTTGCCAAGCAGTGAGGAGCGTATGTGATATTTTGAGCTATCAGTGACAACTCATATGCTAGTGTGTCTGTGAATTTTATCAGTGACAAAGTCACAGGT
Source organism: Pteropus medius (assembly GCF_902729225.1). Taxonomy (NCBI): domain Eukaryota; kingdom Metazoa; phylum Chordata; class Mammalia; order Chiroptera; family Pteropodidae; genus Pteropus; species Pteropus medius. The sequence goes on from NW_024352004.1 coordinate 343,010, forward strand.
CCTGCTAACACTCATAACAGAAGGAAAAGATATTACTGAAAGGTTAGTGCAAGTCATTATGTAATTTTTTCCCACCCGAATTCAGGGCCTCCCTGAATTTTGCACATAGATTCCCTGGGGTGTGTGCCTGTGGGCATGGTTAAGACCGCCTGCAGGAGGCACTGGTTTGGGAGAAGAGCTGGTGATTTTCAGGCAGTGGGCTGGGGATAAGTAAAGGGAGTGGCGGAGGCGGCTCCCTAGGCTGGGAGCCCAGGGGTGAACCCACACGGCCCCTCCCCTCTCTTTCTCCTCTTGACCTTGCTCATGCGGAGGAAGTTAAAGCCCTGTGCGACTGTGTGAGGAGCTCCCAGTCCAAGGCGTGTGCTCCCGCGTGTCCGGCACCTACTATGAGGCCCCTGGTCCTGCTGTGGAGCTGCCTCGTGCTCCCAGGTGAGATGGCGGCAGGGGGAGTGGCGGAGGGATGGATGTAGGGTTCAGGCCCAGGCACACTTTTTGGTTCTGCAGAGAGAGGACCTCCTGGGATGCAGCCGCGCTGCCTGATCCTTTCAGGCTTCGCCCCACCCCACTCGCCCTCAGACTCCTCAGCCCTCAGAGGGGCCGGCACTTGCTGCTTCTGGAACCCAGAGCCAGGTCTTCTTCCAGACCTAGGGGTTCCCTCCTTTTTGTGGCTGTGAGAGGCGCTTTCCCTGTTTCACCTTCGTTTTCCTACTCTGCAGCACGCCTGGAGGCAGTCAAGACACCCCGCATAGGGTTGCCAGGATAAACTCAGCCAACGGTTCTTGAACCTCTGCTTTACCGCTCACGACAACTCTGAGAGTTAAAGAATGATCCGGTTTCATCAATTCGCAGACTTACTTTTTTTTTTTTTTTTTAATCTTCACATCAAAAATCAGGATGCAAATTATAGGTGATGTCAATTGTTCAATTGACAATGTTTTTCTTAGTGGTATATAAAATTATAGTGTACCTTACATATGATAACATCATAAATGACATGAAATAGGACGTTGTCATCACGTATAGATGAGAAAACTCAGAGGCCCAGAGAGAGCAAGCAGATTCTCCAAGGTCACACAGTTATTAAGGGCAGTGCTGGGATTCGAACTTCGGGCTATCTGAATCTAGAGCTTCCCTGCCTACAATCCCTTTAATACGCCAGGTTTAGGGAGATAATTATGTAGAAATATATATATTTCAACAGCCTGTCCCAAAGTCCCCTGGTGGGGAGAGGGTAGTACAAGCTTTGACAGGACTGCCCCAAGAAAGGGGTGACCGAAGTAAGTTTTTGGTCTTGATCCCACTACTTGCATCCAGGGAATTCCAACCTCCACTCCTTCTGTGGTTTCAGGGTATGGGGCCCTGGTGGGCCCAAACGAGATCGTCAGATTCGAAGGTGACACTGTGTCCCTCCAGTGCACCTACAGGGAGGAGCTGAGGAAGAACAAGAAATACTGGTGCCGGAAGAGCGGGCTCCTCATCCCCTACTGCTCTGGCGCGATCTACACAGAAGATGGCCGAGAGAGGACAGAGGGCCGGGTGTCCATCCAAGACAACCCCCAGGAGCTCACACTCAACGTGACCCTGAGGAAGCTCACCAGGCAGGACACGGGGAATTACTGGTGTGGCGTCAGTATACTGGGTTTCGATGAGACTCTCTTAGTCTCTCTGCTCGTCCTTCAAGGTAACAAATGCCTCTCCTTCTCTGGCTGGAGCACAGGAGATGCAGAGGGGTAGAGGGAGGGGTAGGTGGATGGTGGTCAGTGAGACACCTGGTTTCCCCACCACAAAGGGGCACAAGTCCTCATGGGGGAGGGTGTCAAGGATGCGGTGAGACCACAGAGGTCAGACGTGCAGCAGCGTTTGGGGCACAGACCCTGCCACATGAGCCCCGGCTCTTCTTTCACTCTTGCTGCCCAAGGTCACAGCATTAGTAGGTGGCAAAGCGGAGTTAAACTCAGATCTGTCCATCTCCGGGCACAGTGCCTTTCTTCTCTGTCCAGATACAGGAGAGAGATTGCCATGGGCTGGGGGATGAGGTGGGCATCTCACAGAATACAAAAGACTCCCTCCTTCCCTGGAGTCAGAGAGATTCCTGAGGATTCCTCAGGCTGGGCCTCTAGCCGCTGTACCCCAGACCCACCCACAGCATCGCCTAGGCCAAGGCCACACTGGTCCCACCTGCCTGTAGCCTCAGCTCTCCCTTCTCACCTCCTCTTACCCCAATCTTGAAGTCCCAAGGAAAGGTACGAAGAGTGCCTGGGAACCAGCCTCAGAGGGGCTTGTTGAGCTCAGGGATGTTAAGGGGCCAAGGCTGGAACCATGGGACTCAGACTGGGGATGGAGCACCTCTTTGGGTGCCAAGGCTCCCACCTGGACCTGCTGAGCCAAGGAGAAAGAAACCAGAGAGGGCCCCAGGCGTAGCCAGACCCAGTCTGTGGGTCGGTAAGGGGGAGGTAGGTCTTCGTATCCCATTTCGCAGAAGGTGGACTGAGGCTCTAGGAGATAAAATGATTTGCCCAGTGCCTTGTGGCAGGAAGGGTGGAACCAGAATGCAAAAGCAGGTCATTTCTGGCTTTAGTGTCCGCTCTTTCCCTCTCCTGGCCTCAGAGCGGGGACCCATCCCATCCCCGCTGCCAGATCCCCAACATCGTGAGTCTTTATTTTAATTCAAATAAATAAAAGTCTTACCAAACTCATAGCAGCATCAAAACCACATTGATCAGAGAACCACATGATTTACAAGATTCCCTGATCTCTTCCAATTCTTATCAATATTCAGACTTCACTTTCATCTCGTGGTGATCAGTTTCACCTATATTTGAGGTTTTCCTATTTTCACCTTTACCCTCATTTATAAGTATTTATTTGTGTCTAACATGCGCATCATTATATTATCTTCTGGTATCAGACCTTGTCGGCCTATCTCTGATGACAGTTGGGATATTGAAAATAGAGAAGACTCATGGCAGCGATGAGCTGGTGAATATTTAACACCTGGCTGGGGAACCCCCATCTCGTAATGTCTGCCGACTTATCTGGTGTAAAAGCCCCTGCCATGGCCAGTTTCTAGCCACCAACGGCTTAAAAACTGGCTCACGAAATTCCTGAAACGTTAAGAATCCGCTCTCGCTAAGCCAGGCGAGCCATCTCAGCACACTACTGAGTATGCTGAAGCATTAGAAGATTCTAGGAATGGCTAGAATAAAACAAAAGTGCCTACTATTCTTTCTTTTCATTCATCATTACCCAGAGGCCGTAGATAATGAAATATGATAAGATTAAGAGGTCTAAATAATGGAAAGGGAAAGAAAAATACTCTTAATTTGCAGAAGATAAGATTATTTACTCAGAAAAGTTGGAGAAAAACTGACCTAGCGTTAGAATAGAGAATGGTGGGGAAAGAGAGAGGGTCCGGCATGACATGTAAGTGAGAACGGAGGCAAGTGACAGACGTGGGAGTCGGGGAGCTCCACGGCTCCTGGGGGTTTGGCCACGGTAGGTTTATGCCCACTGTGCTGAGCACAGAGGTTGGCATTTTGCCCTCGAGGGTGTCCAGCCTAGTGGGGAGACCCCATAAACAAGTTGTTGTTGCGTCATTGAACATTAGTTCCACTGGCGACGTGCACAGGGTCCTGTGGGTACGCAAAGGAAAAAGGATTTGCAACTTCTGGGGAAGGTGTCACAGAGGAGTCGACTTTGAGCCAGTGCTTGAAGGACAGAAAGAAGCGTGTTCAGCAAAGATGGAAAGGAAAGGCATGGCACACAGAAGAACAACATGGTGGAGGCGTGGGGGCGGGCAGGAGGCTCGCTTAAATGGGACGAGAGGGCAACTCTGTATGTCAGGCTCATGGACGGGGAAGAGGCGATGCTGGCAAGGTGGGTTGAGTCTGAGTTTAAAAGGCCTTGAAAAGCTTAAGACAAAATTTGAACTTTAGCTTACGGGCAATGGGGGAGCCATTGATATTCCGAAGCAGGGAGTGATGGGATCCGATATATATTTTAGAAACAAAACTGGCATCGGTGCGAAGGGTGGCATGGAAAGGGCAGGCTGATGGGCAGTTGGAGGACAAGGGAAGCTGAAAGTCTGAGCCAAGCGGGAGCCCAGGGGACTGCAGGACGAAAAGGCTAGGGATCTGCTGGCGTCTACCATCTGTGACTCCCTGTGGGCTGAGAGGAGATGACCCTGCTCTGAGTGGAGGTAGGGGGTGAGGGCGGGAAGGCTCCTGGCTGCTCCCAAGGCAGGAGATCTGCCTCAGAGCAGTGGTCCCTGCCCCCGTGACACCTGCCTCTTCCTTTCCCCTAGGTCCCTGCTGTCCTCCTTCCCCCACCCCCTCCTTCCAGCCTCTTGCTACAACAAGCCTCCAGTCCAAGGCCAAAGCTTGGCAAACTCACCTCCCAGAATTGAGTGAGTGAATGATTTTTCCACCCTTCCTCCGCCCCTTTGTAAAGCAACATCCAGTGAGCTCCTCCTGCCTGGTGCCTGACACTGCACTTTATGGCCCTCACAGCCTGGGAGCGAGATTGTCAGCTGAGGGATCGAAGGCTCAGCAGGGTTAGGTCATTTGCTTAAGGTCATACAGGAAGTAGATACAACCTGACCGAAAAGCTCATGCTCTGTGTGCTCCACCTAGGGTTTAAGGGGCCAGCAGGGGAGGCTGGGCCTTGGGGCCTGACCTCGGGACCTGTCCCTGCCACCCTGCCCTGCCAACCCTGTGGCTATTTAAGGAGGTCAAGCCTGCCGAGGGATAGGTGGTGAGTATGGGCATGTGATGGTGACTGAGGACTTTCAGTTGAGGGCAGAGGTGACAACTGGCCTGGACTGTAGGGAGAAGGCAGAAGGGCATCTACTGAGTGGTCACTGGAATGAATCATGGAGATGGGGGCAAGGAATAGTCTGCGAGCACAAAAGAGGCTGAAAACTGTGCACAGGTGTGGGCCACGCCTGAGACATGGCCTGCTTGCTCAGACGGCTTCTCCTACACCTGATGTGTCTTTTATCCTGGAATGTTCTGAGAAACTGGTCCCAGGGAGGGTAGGGGTCATGGTCAAGGGTCAGAAGTCTGGGGAAGCTGGGATTCCAGGGTCAGGGAAGATGCTGAGGCATTGCTTTTGGACTCGTAGCTTCTCCTAGTCTCCACCTGACAGTCACCACAGCCAAGCAGGGGAAGACAGAGGCCAAGGCCTATTCGTTCACAGGGACGTCCTCGTATGAGCGCACGGGAACTTTCCTGTACGCAGGAACCACTCCGCACGCAGGGAGCTCTCCTCACACAGTAACTTCGCTGAAGGAAGAGACCTCTCCTCACGAAGCACCCTCTCCTCATGCGGGGGCCTCCCAGCCAGCGACACACCTGGACTCCACCTCAACAGAGGACACCAGCCTTGTCCGCAGCAGCAGTAGCTCCAAGTCCAGGTGAGCTCCAGATGACCAAAGTCACCTTTCAGGCCATCACCAAACCTTAAGGTGCCTTTGAGCAAATAAGAACCTAGCACTCTTTCTCCCAGGCGAACTCAGCCTATTGTCATGGCTGCAGATTGCAGCCCCAAGGGCAGATTCAGCCCCCATTCCTCCCCTCAGCAGGGCTCTTGAGCAGTGAGAGCCCTGCGCTGCAGAATGCAGAAATGCAGACCCACCCAAGGCGAAGGGTCCAGCATGGCCCCAGTCCTCACAGAGGACTCTCCCACTGCTCCAGCCTCAGGAACAGCCACCCCCGTTCAGTAGCTTTTGCCTGTACACTATGCACTGGGCCCTGTGCCAAGCATGAGAATATGGAACCAAAAAAATTTGTTTTGTTATCTTACCCAACTGGAGTCCTAGCCTGAGGAATTGGTTCTTGGGGGTTTATATATAACTACACTCAGTTACTGACATCCAGGTAACTGCTGGCAAGTGTAGACCCAGCCGATAGTGTCTCCTGGGGCTGGCAGTCGAGGCTGGGGTCCTTTCTTTTGAGACTGACCAGATGTTTGGTCCCTTATGTCCTCTGATCTCCTTGGGAAAGACAAGGGACATGGCTGAGGTTCAGAATAACAACACTGTGGTGCACAGCATGCTGCTGATATCTAGTGACAGCCACTTTCATCTGACCCACAGCGTGTCCCTCCCAATGGTCCGCATCTTGGCGCCAGTCCTGGTGCTGATGACCCTCCTGCTGGCCACAGGCCTGGCTGCCCTCGGCAGGTGCATGCTCCAGTGGAGAAGGAAAGGTGAGCAAAGGTAGATGGGAGTGGGGGGGAGGCTCTCGGCTGGGGACCTTACTGAGACCTGCAGTCCCCCCACCTGCCCAGAGAGACCTCATGGTTCAGGGTGTCTATCTGACATATTGGCACCAGCAGTCCTGCTCCTCCCTTCTGGGGGAACCACAGGGCCGTCAACAGTAGGAAAAAAGCAATTCAAATGGGGCAGTGGGAGAATGGGGGCTCTTGGTTTGCTCACATTGATCTAAGCTCATCGGTTACTTCTCTCCCTATCAGTCCCAGCAAATCCATGTCCAGGATCTGCAGGTCCAGTTCCTTGTGGGAGGACTGACTATAGGAGGGAAGGCAGGACCAAGTCCTTGAACTTAAAGGACCGAACCCTTGAACTTAAGCATGATGAACATTGTGGCCCACATCTGCCACTGAGTCTCCAGAGGCATTCAGCTTCTTTCATTGTTTGACTTCAAAGCCCAGCTCTGCCACTTTATAGCTGTGGCCTAGGGCAAGTCACCCAACTTCCCTGAGCCTTGGCTTCTTTAGATCACGGATATATGTCCACCAGAAATAGAATACAAGCCACATGAGTAATTTAAAATTCTCTGACAGTCACATGAAAAGTAAAAAGAAACTAATGAAGTTAATGTTTAATAACATACTTTTTTTAACACAATATAGCCAAGACATTATTTCAACATGAAATCAATGTAAAAATATGAATGATACATAGTCTACATTCATTTTTTCATATCGAATCTTTGAAACCAGGTTTAATTCAGAGTGGTCACATTTCCAGTGCTCAGTGGCCCTGCGTGGCTCGTGGCTTCTGTGGTGGATGTCAAGATGAAGATTAACTGAGTTAACAGTAATAGTAGCTACCACATGCCAGGCATTGTGTAGCTTACGCTGCTTTTATTTCCTTAATCTCCTCAGTACTACGGAGTTAGGAACTGTTTATTATAAGTACTCTCATTTTGTAGGGGAAGAAACTGAGGCACAAAGTGGTTAAGTGGTTTGCCCTGTGTTTTATAGCTAGGAAGCAGTGGAGCCAGAAAGTTGTGTGGGAAAGCACTTTGCAAACTGGATATTGTCCCTGTGAAGGTGACCGTGGCGACATCCTGGGCCCACCTCTCAACTCCTTCCTGTGAGGCCGCAGGAGGAAACATTAGCTTTGCCTGTGTCCCCAGGTTTACTCGGAGGAGTCAGAGAGGAGCACACGGGGTGGGAGCATTTCTGATCAGAGCCTCTTGCTTCGAACTGTTGCCAGTTAGGAGCAGTGACACCCCTTGGTAGCCTGGTAGAAATGCATACTCTCAGGGCCCAATCCCAGCCTACTGAATTAGAATCTGCATTTAAATAAAATTTCCCAGGGCACGGTATGCACGCTAAAGTTTAAGAAGCAACAGAATTATTTCCCCAGCCAGTTTCTAGCCCACACATGAAGGGATAGCCATGTACTGATCTCCAAAGGTCGGGTCATTGCCAATGGGCTGAGCTGGAAGGGGCTTCTCTGCCCAACCTGCCTGCCAGCTCCCTCTGGTCCACCTCTGTGGGAGCGGCTGCAGGCTACTTGTGGCTACTCCTGGCTTCAAGGTGCTCTTTCTGGCCTCTTTCAGCTCAACTGGTCATGGAGACACAGAGGAATGAGAAAGTCCACTTCTCACCCTTGGTAAGAAAGGAGGCAGGACAAAGCCCAAGCTAGAACCCCGGACCCCTTGCGGCTGGAATTCTGGACACCTGGGTTCCACCTCTGCATCTTCCTATCTGGTCCTCCATGGCCGACCTCAAGGCAGGGCTTATTTCCCACTTCCCGCCTCCGGGTAACCTGTGTGAGTCCCCGAGACCAGATTTTCCGGCTGGGCTGTGAGCTGACGGAGTGCCTGACTTCCCTGACTTCCCAGAGGGGCCAGGCAGGGCTCTTCCCCAGGCCCAGCACCCTCTGTCCACCCCATTTTAGAATCAGAGGTCATCAGAGCTGGATCCAGAGAGGGCCTTTGAGATCATCTAATCCAGCCTTCCCCTAAGTTTGGTGTCAGCAATACCTGGGGTCAGCAGATCAGTGGAGAGTGTTAGAAACACACTCTCTCAAACGAAATCTCTAGGCATGGGGCCCAGGAACTTGAATTTTAAACATTGCCCACCTCTCAACCCCGGGATTCTGACAGCACACCAGATTATGACAGCTACAGACTCTAGTCTGCTTTTGCAGAAAAGGAAATTGAAGCCTAGAGAGGGTAAAAATCTTGCCCACGGTCATACAGCAGGTGGTGGCCCAAATAGAAAGCAGGACCCATCTCTCCTCTTTCCATTACACCCGAATGTTTCCTCTAAGCTTTCCTTGGCTCTGAGACTCAGGCTAATGGTGGTGCTCTGAGGACCAGGGACAGAGGGAATGGGGGTGCCTGTGCCCATCTTTCTGTAGAGGGGAACCTGCCCTGAGGCCATCTGCTGCAGGGCCCTTCCCTGACCCCTTCAAAGAGAGACCACCTGGTCCCAGGCCAGCACTACACATAAGGGGAGGGCTGCAGAATCCCGGGTTCAGCATCACCCAACACCCCCAACCCAGCCCCTCCTCCCTCAGCTATTTACTGAGTCGCTTGCACTTTGAGTCCCTTAAGCTTTGGGGCAGGAAAGTGGGCTACTATTGCGTTCTTTTTCCTGGCGCCAGCTGAGACAAAAGCCTCAGGCCCATTCTCCCTAGAGAGGAGAGGGGGCAGGAATGAGATACTGGGCTAGGCTCAGAAAGCAGCCTGTTGTTGTCTCAGGAAGCTCTTCAAGGCCAAAAATGGCAGACGGGAGGGAGGAGAAGGACTGGGGGGGGGGGGGCTGTCACTGATCACCTTCAGAGAGCCTAGGCTCCTGGCTATTTGTCCCGGGCTCACTCCAACTCCAGAAGAGGGGCCGAGGTGGGAAGGAGAACCTCCAGGCTGCACTGGGGAGGCTGCGATTGCCTGCAGCAGCCCTGCCGCCCCGCTTTGCTGCCCTGGAACCCACACTGGAGGGGCTGCCTTGTTCTGCTTCCTGCCTGAGTCCCCTGTCCTGCTCCAGCTTATGGAGGAGGGGACAGGAAAGGGCACAGGGCCAGCAGGGAGGGGAGGGAATGGGGTGGGGGAAGGATGGAACAGGGTATCCAAGAGGGTCAGAGGCAAGACCCTGTGAACGTGACCAGTTCAGGAAGGTGTAAAAATTCAGAGGAAAGTGTTAGGGGTCAGGCCAGTGTTTTCCTTCCCAAGAGAGTATGGGGGCTGAAAAAATTAATGCTTTTCCTCCCACCTTCTAAGTTCTTCTAGCTGGATTAATAATCAAATTAATAGAGACAGATCAACAGGAGAAAATCAAATGGATAATACATGCTCACGGGAAATTCACATAAGCATGAAAAGACAGTGAGGCAGCATTTGGTGCATAAGACATTTTGGACAAAGGAGAAAAGAGGGGAATGGGGTATTAGATTTCAGAAGGGAGAATGGGCGATTTACAGGTAGTTGAGGAAGAATGAAACAACAAGGCAGGAAAATTGTTGCTAGGCAACTCAGAAACAATGGGACCCAGGGGTTATCTAGCTAACAGGCTTGGAATCTTCCTGACTAAAGCTAAGGTGAAAATTCTGAAGGTGATTAAGCTTCCTAAAACAGAGGTCTGAATCTTGGGCGGGAAAGGGAGGAAAGCCAAAGGTTCTTTCTGGGTCTTATTTCTTAATAAACAGCTTAAAATCAATATCCTAAAAAGGCAGCTTCAGAATGGCAAAACTCCGTTTCCTCTTTTCTTGAACACCTACTATATGCCAGAGGCTTTACATATGTCACTGAATCTTTGTAACTTCTGCACAGCTAGGTATTATCCACGCCCCCCTGCCCCCGGGCCTCCATTCTTATAGAATAAGAAATAGAGGCTCAGAAAGGGTTAATAACCTGCCCACATCTACTCAACCTGAAAGAGGCAGAACTGAGGAAACTAACACAGTCTGTGGGGCTGGCTACAACACCCTGTGCTTCTCCACCACCCACCCTGAGGTACAAGGGGTTAAGAAACGGAGCCAACTCCACAGCTCGAGACTCTTTTCCCAGACTCAGGCTGGCCTTAGATCGGGACTCTGCTATAGCTTCACAAGGCTTCTCTGTGTTTTTGCTACTATTTTTCTAGTGCTTAAAAGCAGAGGCTCTCTTATATATCTTGTATACTCTACGACCCAGAAAATGCCCCACGCTTGCTGGAACAGGCTGCTGGTCCACGGCGCAGGCAGAAGGCCTGATGATAGATCAAGACCCATAGCAGACGTGGGGTAGTGGTCCTGGCCACTGCCTATGACGCAGGACAGGGCAAATCTCTCCGAGTGGGGAGCGGGAGACCAAGCCCGACACTGAGAGAAGAGGGTCCTTTGACAGAGAGTGTAGAAAGAATTCAACACGTCCGCCAAAGTTAGGGTCAAAAGGAAAGTTTATTAGAAAAGGGATAACATGCCAGAGACAGAGTGTGGGAATTCAGCTTATATATCATTCTTTAGTTCCTGTGAGTTAACAGTTTAAAGACTTTGTTAACTCGTTTGCTTTGATATGGGCATACAGTGAGGAAGCAGAAGAGTATGTAGTGTGAAAAGGTAAGAATATGTAGCCTGAAAGGCCCCCTGCTGGAAGTTCCCAGCCTTTAATCCATAGGTTCTCCATGGTTTTAGCCAGAGGAAATGAATGATTTTGTTTGTGTAGGGCAGCCACTTAAAGACTCTGTTTCTCCTGTTTTCCCTTTGCAGTGTGGGGAATGGGTTGTTAACGATCCCAGTAGAAAGCTCCTTTGTTCTGCAGGTGTCCTCAGTGGCCTGGCTGCAGAGCTGGTCAGCACATTGCAGTCTCTGAACGTAGCTTGATTTAATATTTTAGTTCTCTCGCCTCCTCCCTGCATTACCTACATGTGTAGTTTGGCCTCTGCCCCCTGAGGTTCTTTCTTCAAATTAAGTCGCCCTTGAGTTTGCGACACTTCTGCAGCTGCTGGTGGTCAGTGGTCAGCAGCGGCTGGGTTTTGACCTAATCACAAAGCTGTAAACATGGGATTAATGGGAAATGGACCCAAGTCCATTCAGAGTCTTCTAGTCAGTCCCAGCTCCACCATATCCTCGCTACAGGAAGGGCTGGAGGGACAAGGGTCATGAGTGACAACATTGTGAAATCTCCTGTCCTCTTCCCCCATCCCCAGTACCCCATCCTCTGCAGCTAGGGTATTGATAGAAGTGGGGGCCCAGTTATTAGACAGGGTCACTGAGATAGAAAGAAGTGTGTGACGTGCCCTGTTATAGGAAAAGAGCTCGGGTCTGAGGTCAAACAGTGGTGAATACAAGTCCCAGCACAATCACTTACCAGCGGTGTGATGTTGGCAAGTTACATCACCTCTCTGATTCTGTCTTCCCATCTGAACAGGGTTGTAGTTAGGAAAGAGTAAGATGAGACACTCCACAAGTATCTGGAAAATGATAACTCCTTTCTTTGATTTCAGGGCCCATCAAGCCATGGGACTCTCTGGCTGGGGCACCTCAGGGCAGCTGTGCCCTTGGGAGACTTGGCTGGGGGACTTGGCAGCTCCTGCCTGTGTTCTGCTCAGCTGTTAGGACAAGGGAATGGGAGGCAGAGAGGCCTGACGTCCCAAACTGAGGACCCATGGGGGCAGCAGGACCTGGGTCAGGAGATGGGGTCCCCACTCGCTCTGGACCAGCCACCTATCTTCCTCGGGCCTCAGCTTCCTCACCTGATCAAGGAGGGGTTACTCAGACTGACGGTCTCCCAAGAATTCTTTCTGTTTGTTATTCGGTGAATCTTTTAGGTGCCCAATTTTGTTCTCTCTCTCTGGGCCTATTACAAAGAACCTGCAGCCTACACATTCTTTCTTCTTAAAGGCTAGAAATAACATTGATGAAAACAAATGAATCATTCCAGGAGTCCCCAGTTGTTGAGTGATAAAACATTATCATGAATATTCATTATAACACTGAGGGGAAAATTCTTATCCCCATTTTACAGCTGAGGAAACTGAGCCTCGGGGAGTTTAGGTGGCTTGCCCAAGGTCACACAGAGAAGAAGGAAATTGGACCCCAGGACCCTGACTCCACAGCCAGCGTTCTTCCCCCTGCCCACCCCTCCTGCATTTCCCTTTTCTGCCCTAGCTCACAGGCCAGCCTTGCTGCCAAGAACAGCCTGTTCTGACTCAGTCTCTGTTTTAGCCTCTGAAGAACGGCCACATTCCGGAGTACGCCGTGATCAACCTTACAGCGTCCACTAGGCCTCATGCCAGCCCCAAGCCCTCTGCCAGCCCCTACAGGGAGATCCAGTGCCTAAGCCAGGTGTGGACAAAGGGCCCCGGGGGTCTGGAGTCACCTAGTCTGACTCCCCTCTGACAGTGTGGGGAGGAAAGCTCTTTGCTCAGCATCCACTCCCCAAACTGCTCTCCCGCATCCGCCCACCTACCCCATCACATCCACAGCCTCGGCCGGCCGTTTCGCTCAGGAGACAAGGCTCTTGACCTTACATCCTCCCCACCCCGTTCAGAAAATTGGGAATCACAGCTTAAGGAGCTCTGGGCTGGCAGGATTCCAACATCTAAAACCAGAACCTAGCCTGAGGCCATGAGGATAGCTTCCTCAGGGGATGGATGGATGAGGGATGGGGTCAGGGTGAGTCAAAGCCTGAGAATTCTGGGGAGAACTTGTTAGCTCCTGTGCCCCTCAGATGGACAGAGGCCTAGAACTGTGGAACGGGCTGGGGTGGACCCAGCAGCTACCTGAGAGACCCCACAGCTGGGCTCTGCTTTCAACCCCCACTGTTGTCTTTATGGGCCTCAGAGGACTCTGCATTTCTAATTAGTGCACGGTGATTCTTTCCAGGACACGGAGTGTGACTTGAGCCCAGGGCCACCCCTTCACGTGTCTGAGGAGGAGCCCAGCCTCTCCAAGTTCATCCCCGTCTAGCCGCAGAGCGCTCTCCAGGCCTGGCCCGCTGTGACTCTGAGTGGCTGGATTCACACTAATTTGAATAAGCTTTCTGGCTTTCTGCCAAGACTTCGAGGCTCTCCTCACTCTCCCCAGGCTCTCTTCTTGCATACCCCAGCCTGACCTAGAAGCCTTTGTCAACCTGCAGTGGTGGCCTCACATTTCCAGCGGAGACAGGCCCTCCCCAGTCCTTTCACATCCCTGGGCAGGCGTGCAGCCGCTGAACCCTCACCCAGGCCAGGCAGGGCTCAGGAGATCTGGTCTGAGTTTGTATCTTCTACAGGTAATCCCCTGGCCTGGGGGCCCAGCAACAGGCCGCCTTCCTCCCCTCCAGAGGCCACATTGTCCTCCCTTCCTTCCATTCTCAGACTGGGCACTGCTTTTTCCTGCATAAGCTACGGAGGAGGAAGGAACATGGCTGGGTTAGAACCAGATTCTGATTTCTTGAAGGGCAGCTGTGAACCACCTGCATCCCCGTCCTTCAGGAAGCTGTTAAAAATGTGATTCCTGGGCTCCACCAAGACCCACCAAAACCACCTCTGGGGCTAGGCCCAGGACTCTGCATTTCTAATAAGTGCCTGGCGATTCTAATACTTGAGTTGGAGAACCAGTGGGCCTACTGAACTCAGGTCCCTCCAGCTTAGCGTCTACATTTGGTGCGTGGGGTCTCCCACCTGCCCCTGTAGGGGCTGCTCTATGCAGGACACCACGACCGCAGCTAGGGCTTTCCTGGGCCTGCCTGAGTCCAGGCCAGGGGCAGGTGCACACTGGAAAGCAAGGAGCAGTTGCCTCTCAAATCTCCCCATGCAGCCAGGCATTCATTCAGGCTTTAGAAGGAGGATGGAGAAGAGCTTAATTCCTTCCTTGTCAAGAACAGGTTAACTGCCTGTGGGTTCTGGTGGCTGGGGGTCGGGGGAGGAACCACCGAAGCAGGTGGGTGTCTAAAATGGAAGAGGAAGGGGATAGAGCAGGAACCTAAGGGGAACCTCAAGATGACCCTGAGTCTGGCTCCCTGGAGCAGGGATGGCCGGGTAGAGTAGCAGAACTATTTTTTTCTTTGTCTATCCTCTTTCGAAAGTGAAATGGGGGTTGCCCAGTATATAAAACTTAGAAAGATGGAGGGAATAAGAAAGCAGGTCACCACTGTCTCACCACTACCCAAAGGCCATCGTAATTGCACGTTGCTGTATTTCATTCTCTTTTCTCTCCTCGTCATTTGCTGGTGTTCTTTCCAAGTTATTTTATACACACAACTTCATATCCTGCTTTCTCCACTTAATTAACATATCATAAGCATTCCTCCATGTTTTTACAAACGTTTTATAAATAAAATGTTTATTAGCTGCGTAATCTTTCATCCTATCAGTGTGCTTCGATTTATTTGTTCTCTGTCACTAGATATTTATTTTCTATTTTTGCTTTTAAATAACAGCGTGGTGAATCTTTCCACAAGGCTCTATCTGCACTCAGAAATTTCCTTAAGAATAATTTTCATATGTGGGATTGTCAGGTCATAGAGGGTGAACATTTTTGAAGTTACTGATACCCATTGCTAAACAACTGAGATGTTCTAAATTAAATTACAGTGGGCCAGAGAGTGAGGGAGACAGAAAAAATTACCCAAGTAATTGTTATTAATAATTGTATGTTTTAAAAATAATAATTATATATTATAATTAACTAACCAATTTAATTGGGCCAACTGACAAAAGACTACTTACGTTCCTGAATATTTGTTGGAGCTTTGAATCAACCCCAGATTCCCTACCGGGGACCACTAGACATCCTGCATATGTACGAACTTTCAGGACTGTTACCTATAATCAATCAAAAGTGGTAAATATTTCTTCCTTACAGATATCTTATCATAGAACTGCCTCCTCTTCACCTTATCATGCCCCCCTTATCTGTAGCCAATGTAAATTCTTTCAAAACAAATTACATCTTTCTTCCCTAAAACATAACATATAAAAGTTCTCATCAACTCCAGGATGATAGACACGTTGTCTCCTGCACCTAACCATGCAGATGGTGGTTTAGACTTCATGGCCTAGGACCTGGTCCTTTTCTGGTTTGCAGTATGGTCCAATAAACCCTTTCTTTTAAAAAAGCTTTTCAGCCATTAAATGTTTGTTTATTTGTTTGCTTGTTTAACACAGCTGTCTGAAATGGCAGAACCAATTTCATTCCACCAAGGCCTTTCGATCAGCATTTCTCACAGTCCCCACCAGCCTCTACACCAGTCCTGTGGGTGGCAGGAGAAACCACCTTGTAGGAATGTCCCTACAAGGGGACCCTAAAGGGCCAGAATGTTGGGCAAGGTGGAGCTGGTCCAATAAAGCAAGAAAAACTCACCAAAATGTGCCAGCCAGTACCCAAGACCCCCAGGAGGGGTTAGCACCACTTACCTTCCCAAGGTGCAGAGGGAGCCCCCACATCTGAAGGCTCTGCCCAGGATCCAGGCACAGGGTTTGCCCAGATATTGAGGGGAGGTCGGAGACAGCAAGTTTCGGGTAGTCTCTGAGACCACACAAGTTCACCCAAAGCAAACTTCTCCCTTGAGGAATCCCTAGGCTGGAGGCTGGTGGGAACTGGGTTTGCCTAGGAGAGGAAAGAACCCTCCTGTCTTCTCAACCCATCACCAACGGCAGCCAGGGTCTCCTGGGGAGCAGGAGTTGGTCAGCTAGGTCATCCCGGTCCCACACCTTGCCAATTCCCAGACCATGTACCCCCTATACACACTGATGTCTTTTGTGGCCAAGCTCTCTCCAAGGCAGCCTAGGAATGACATCCATGGAAGTCCCAGTTTCCACAGATTTATCAGACACTCAAGTATTGTTCATAGACGCTCACACACTTCCTTAACTCCCACCGCTGCAGTCTGCCACCCCGCTCTGCCCTCCCTGCAGCGGGGCAAGACCACTCCCTTACCAGTTGCCACTTGCAATCCCCCGTCTGATACACCTTGGTTTTGTATTTGTACACCAAAATATTCAGCTCTGCCATCTTTTGTAGATACGTAGGACTCTGTTCAATCCCCTTGAACGAAAGAATGCCACAAGTCACTGCTCACCCATCCTGAGAGCAAGGGTTTCCAGTATGGGGGAAAAAAATCTTCAGAAAAACTTAGGGAAACATCAAAAGTTGCTAACGTTTAGTTTTGCCTCATCGGGATGTTAACGATAATAACAGTAAACTATCATTTATTCCCCATTTGTTTCTTTAAAAGAAACATTTTAATAGCAAAAGGGAGTATCGATTTTTAAAAAAATGAGTAATTTGAGCTCTCCGTTCCCCACCCTATCCCTCGACAAGTGGTTATTATGACCCTCATCCATCAAGGCGGAGTGAGGAGAGATTTTCTCAGTTCATCCAGGAAGCGGTAGCTCATCGGGGAAGAGAAAACCCCAGCAGGGAAGAGGGGAAGCCCCTGAGAGGGCGAGGGGAAGTGATGTGCCTCGGGGTACCTCGCAGGTTAAGAGGGAAGTGCTCTCCACCGACAGCATTTTGAGGATGTGACACAAGCACCCAGCAGCTGGCAGGGGTGCCACGGGGATCTGAGCGGGGGACTCTTAAGCCAGTGCAAAAACAGCAGGTCTGCTCATCTTGAATGAACCACACGGATTTTATCAATCTGTACCCGCCCCACCTCCACCAAAAAAAAAAAAAAAAAAAAAAAAAGCTTGCCAATGCCCAGAGAAGTAGAGGGACCTGCTGAAGGCCACACAGCAAGTTCCATGTGAAGCTAAGTGGATTAGCCATGGAGTCCTTGAGTCTCCCCACCCCCTCGAATGCTCGCAGACTGCTGGACACAAGAATTTAGAAACAGCCTCTTCTAGGGATGGGGAGTGTGGAATGGCGGGACTGGAAATTTTGGAAGACATCACAGAACACATGTCCCTCTGACTCCATTCCAGAATCATCTGTGCTGTGCTCCCGCTGTCACCCTCTCCCGAAGACATCCGCCCTAACCAAAGACTGAGACCGGAAGCCTTTGCTTTCACATTTAATCAAAGGAAAAGAAAGAAAACCAGCCAGAGAGAACGCTCAGGAACAGGAAGGTTGAAGGAGGGGAGAGGGGAAGGGCAACTGGGCTGGGACTGAGTGTGGACAGTTGGGGGGCAGGGTCTTCATTATCCTGAGGTCCCTCAAATACAAGCATCCACAGCAGAAGGAGAGAGGACCGAGTCGGAGCTAACGCAGTGGGTGCACACACTTGTTCCAACCCACGGAGTTGGGGCTTAGGCAGGGGAGGTAGTACCCATTCAGTCAGGGATAATGACAGCCCTGTCCCCTGGGCATCAATAGAGGTGATGATGCTTGAACAGTATCAACAGTGGAAATGCCCAGCTCCCCTCACCCACGTCTTTTAGTTAAGGGGCTTTGAAAGTTAACCAAGAAGGTGGGGTGGCTACAACAGCAGACCCTTCACTGTCTCTACTCCCAAGTCCCCCAGATGGCGTAGACCCTTACAAAGGACACCATGGCCTCTGGCCAACAGGAGAATACCCCATTTGCCTCCCGCTCCCAGTACCCTTGGGCTGAGGGTGAGGGTGGTGCAAGGGAGAGCTGAATTAAGGATAAAAAGAACTCTGACTAAAGGGGAAAGAGGAGTATAAAGATGACTGCATAGTGGATGCAGAGCTATGCAAATGGATGGGAAAAGGCTTGACCTTGACATCTCGTTTGCATATCCTATGCAAATGTAAATGAGATCCCTAATATAATAAATATATTTCTAACTTTGTAATAAATATCTGTTTCTTCTCCCTCCCCTTCCCTAGGAAATGGGCACACAGTGGTTCAGGGGCCAGCTTGGGCTGACACTGCAGCGAACACTGATTAGACATTCAGAAGGGCTGGGAAGCACAGGGGCTGGAGTGGTACCCTGCAAGGACAGGCTCACCCCAGGAAGGATCACAGAGAAGGATGAGGGATGAGATGCCTGGGGAAGTCAAGGACAGCATTCTTTTCTTAAAAGGGATTCTCCTATTTTACATAATTGCCCTCCCCAAAGGCAGGAGAGTGGTGTTTAAGGTCAGGGGACAATAGGAGAGCTGGAGGAAGACATCTGGGAGGGTCAGGGCTCTAGAAACTAGGATAAGGGTCTCATAAGACATAGGGGCTGATGGGGAACCCCAAAACAGGGGCCCCAAAGAGTGACTTTCTAAGCAAAATCACTCTTTGCTGCTCCTCTCCAAAAGCCGAGCCTGACACACACGCGCCAGCAGCAGAAACACAGATCAGGCACGGCAGCTTGCGGAATATAAGCTGCTCAGAAACAGTGTGGATGGCGCCTCCTGGAGCTGGGTTATGAGGAGCCTACCAAAATACAAATGTCCTTCACCAAGCCTATACCCCATGGCCCAGTGCCCACAAAATCCCCTCTGTACTCTTCCTCAGCCCCCCAAGCAGCCCTGATGCCAGTGGGCCACTTGGAATTGGCCAAAGAGTAGACCAAAATGGACATGGTCATGTACAGGGAACCCAGACGTGTCCCCACCATGGGCCATGGAGAGCTTGCAGATCTTCGGTCAGTAATAGCAGGCTCCTCATCACAGGGCTCAGCCTCCCACCCACCCGGACCTGGGCTAAGCCCACTGACACCTGCCAGCCTTGCCCTTCAGGAAGCAAAGCTGACCTGTCAGGGGCACAATGGAGAAGTCTGTGGAGAGACTTCGGCAGTGAAAAGCTGTGGGTAAGGAAGGACAGGGTAGTGTCCACTTGTGGGACCCGACCTCATTCTGAGGGAGCCAAGAGCTGCACTGCTCCCCGGGTTGGCAACTGGCTCGTGTTTTGGCTCCTGCAGCCTTCGGGATGGCACCAGGCTGGCACCACTGCCCAGGCCTGACTGGCCACCTGGGAGCTACTTACTCCATAGACCACGGGGAAATAGCCTAGGGCCTGCTCCTAGGACATCTGGGTATGAGGTGGGAGGAGCCCAGGAATACAGGAATACAGTGGGTGTGGCCAGTCCAGAGGAGAAAAGGGGACTGGAGAGAGGCAAGGGGTGGGGGCGGGGGCGGGGGAGAGTGTACCTGCTGACCACGTGGTCCCATAGCAGCTTTTCTGTTCTCTGGCCTAAGCCTTTTAGAGGTGGCTCTGACACATTCCTGGGTACAGCTTGGCCCTCAGAGAGGGACATCTGGTGGCCAAGGGGGATCAAGAGGGGGTAGCACCTAGGCATAGAGGTACCCCATGAACACCCAGCTCCCTGGCAGTGGCACTTCTCTGTGTTGAAGCCAGACTTAGGGCCCCCTAGAAGCCACTACCCAGGGACAACCAGAGCGCCAGGGATGGGAGCTAAGGATTATGGTTGGGGGTCACGGTTGGGGAAGGATGAATTTAGGGTTCTGGGTCACAACCCAGATGGGGTAAGGTCCAGGTGAGCAGGCTCAGTACACCCAGCTGACAGGCACCCACTGGGGCTCCGTCCGCAGCTTCTCCATGGCGGCCTGGAGCTCGCGGAAGGTCCTCTCCAGGTTGCTGTTGACCAGACTGAGGTCAAAGTAGTGCCCGTAGCCCCTCTGGATGCGGCTGCTTTCTTCCACTGTCCGTCTCAGGTCCGCCTCCTGCCGGCACAAGGGGCCCTCCCACTGGTCAGTGTCCCACGCTCATCTCTGTCATCAGAGGGATCTACAGACTGCCCCATCTAGCATGCTCCCCAAAGCCCAACCATGGCGGGTACAGATTCCCTGTCCACAGAGGCAGGAGCCCCTCCCTTCAGGCCCCAAGGTGTCTCTCCTGCAACCATGGACAGAGAGATGGGTAAAGGAAGGAAGGAAATAGCCTTTAGTAAGTGCCAAACACGGCACTAACCATTTTGCAACCAACCCACAGAATCTTCACTATAGCTCCACAAGGCAGGACTAATTATTTCTCTGTTTACAACAGAGAAAACTGAGATACGAAGGGATCACACAGCCATCCAGTGACTGCACAGGGTCTTTGTGACTCCAATGCCAGTGTTCCCTCCAGTCTGACTAAGCCCCCTTGTCTGGGCATCCTGAGAGGCACCTGCCACACCTGGTATTAGGGCAACCCACAGGTATACAAGGCAACCCCCATCTCAGACCCAGGCCAGGCAGGAGTGGGAAGGGAACTTGAATACTGACTTAAATAAGCCAAAGCAGTAGCTCTAGGGATGGCCCAGCTGCCTGTGGCGATTGTGGCCAGGGCAGGTGTGCAACAGAGGGGAGCCCAGACAGCCCAGACAGCCTGAGTAATATAGTAACCAGAGGCCTGCAGTACCACGAATGGCCAGCAGAGGGACCCCTGAGCTCAGAACTCTGCAAACCCTACAAATCTTGGGGAAGGCTGCTCCAAGGGTACCCAGGCAGAGGGCTGTGGAAGAATAAAGGGGTTCTATGGAAAGTAACCTCACAAAGCAATCTGATCATAAATTCCTAACTGAGCAGGTCATGGTGGGTAGTCACGCCCCAAACATATAACTTCTTTACTAAAAGGCTTACCTTTGCTTTAAGCCAGCTCTGTCCACTGTTTCTGGAACTGCCCTCCCCCGCTTTTCAGATCCCTTTTTAAAGCATGACTACCCTCAAGGGAGCACATAACTTAACTAAGCTGTAATCCAATCCCTTGCTTTCTCCCACCTTTACGTAATATTCCTTACTTTCCTTAATTCCAAATGTATAAAAGAAACTGCAAACTATTATTTTCCAGCACATTTGAGATCTTGCTCCCTGGCATATGTCATCAGTTTGACTCAAATAAACTTAGAAAAATTTCTACAGGTTTGGACGTTTTTTTTTACATCGACAGGAGGGCGCCCTGGAGTCATGCAACACCTCACTTGAAGTCTCTCCTCGCAGAGCTACCTCCTCCCTGATGCTAGTTCATCCCTCTGGCCAGACTTCCAGCCTCTGTCTTCCTCCTTCCCTTCAGACTTTCCCTTAGCTGTAAAAGCCCTGAGCCCACTTGGCTCGCCTCTGCCCACAGATCTACTGTCCCTCTGGGCTCCCTTTGGTCAGTACTCTGTCCCCACAGAGTAGGCCAAGCAGTGGGCCTGGCAGAAGCTCCTGCTCTCAGGGCTAGCTGTGTCCCTGACTCTGTGAGAATGTGGGCACTTTACTTCCTTGCTCACACCTATAAAGCAGGAATCGCAAGTCCTCCCTCACTAATACCTTGGGTGGGCACCTCTCCCCTTCCTTAATACCACCTTCTTCTCTTCTTCTCTGGCCTGCCCCCTCCCACCCCAGGCAGCCATCAGACCCCTCCCGCTGCATCTCAGAGCCCCTCACCGTGAGCTGCTTAGTGGACACCCCACTCTCCAGTGCGGCCCGGTTCATGGCCCGCAGGGTCTCAAAGTCGGGGGCCTCAATGAACACCACATAAGGGACAAACTCAGCTGTTCTCAGCACCTTCACTGCCTGCAGAAGGACAGGAGAGTCGGGGAGTACATCCCATGTACATCTAGGGTGATGGGGGTGAGGATGGGTACCTAGGAATGGATGAGAAAGGGGTATCTGGGGTTCTGGGACATGAGTCCTGGAGATGAATGGTAGAAAAATTGCTGGCAGGTAGCTAGGGATTGGGGTAACTGAAGCAGATTAGAGGAGTGGGGGTCCAGGAGGCTGAGAAAAGGGGTCCGGGTGGGCTGGGTCGCTAGCAGTAGTTGATAGGTTATATGGGAATGCTTGAGAGACAAGTGCCTAGAAATATAGGGGGGAGAGCTAGGGGAAGCAGAACACCCACAGGGGATACGAGGCAGGGTGGAAAGAGTGGGCCAGGCGGTACCTGGGGGTTGACATCCAGCACGCACACCTTGCCGGCCGCAACCACGCCCCGGATGGAGTCGATACGTGTGCCGTACAGGTTGCCCTCATATTCGCCATGTTCCAGGTAGCGCCCAGCACGGATGTCGGCCTCCATCTCCGCTCGGGACACAAAGCTGTAACCCTGGCCTTCCCGTTCTGAGTCCTTGGGCCTCCGGGATGTGTCTAGAGGGAAGGAGGGACTGAATAGGCTCAGGCAGGCCACACCACCACATGAGCGTGTTCTGTGTGTGTCACACAGCCCTGGGGGTGCAGCCTGCCCTCCATCTTCTCAGCACTACTGTCTTCCCATACACTGTGCCCTCACCCTCACCATTGGCGCACAGAGACTTGAGGCGTCCATATTGGGAGAAACATCAGAGATTACTGCTTCAACCCAGTGCTCACAGGTGGGGAGCTAAGGCCCAGAGAGGGCAATGTGCATCCCAAAGCCACACAGCAAGGCCGAGCTGACCTAAGGTCAGCATTTAGGTTCCTACCTCCAGGAACCAGAAGCTTTCACCATCCCATCTGGGTTCTATCACCAAGAAGCCCAGCCTTCCACAAGGCCACACATAGCTCATAGCCCTATTTCACATGGGTTCCCAGCTGGGCTTTTAGCAAGTGAAACACGAAAGAAGGAGAGGCAAAGCTGGCCTGGCCCAGCCCACCCGGCCACAGGTTCCGGAAACAGCTCCGCCAAAACCTCCCCAGCCTGCAGTTCCCCCCACTAGCCCAGAGAGGGCGCATGCCCAATACCTCACACCGGGTTTTCATATAGATACCCATTCAGCAGACCCAGCTCTGGCCCCCAAGGCATCCCCTGCTCCCTGGCCCCCACCCAGCAGGGCCCAGCTCCCACTCACAGGGCACCGTGGTGCCGTAGCGATCTGGATCCCACATGATGAGCTTGTTCTTCAGGCTGCGCCGGCCCACACCCTGAGCCCCGATCAGCACCAGGGTTTTCCGGCGGAAGGGGGGCATGCGAGCCACCTCCTCGTAAATGAGCAGCTCATGGCGGTCAAACTCTGGACACAAGGAGATGGCACTGCTTGTCAGGTGGAGGGGGTGGGGTTGGGATCGCAGGGGACAGGGGCAGCAAAGAGAGACTGCGCAGGGCCTAGAGACAAGACTGGCAGCATCAGAACCAGGAGAGCATATTGTTGGCAGGAAGGGGACATGCCATATTAGAGAGGGGGGGAGGGGGCCTCCAACACCCACCTGCATTCTTGGTGGTCAAATACATCATTCGCTTCTTTTTCTTTCCTGAAAGGCTGCCGCATAGGGTCCCTGGCCACAGAGAAATGAGCAGGTGAGGCCAGGCAGGGACCAGTCACATCCAGATTGTGGGGGGAAGTGGCTTATACCTGAGGTGGGTGTCAGCTCCAGGTCCCGCTTGACAAAGGCTTTCCGCTTCTCCTCCAGCAGCTGGCTGGGGATGAGCCCAGCACTGCCTCCTTCTACGTGGCATGCCTGAAATGGACATGGGCAAAGCACTGCCTGAGAGGACACTTCCCACACATCATGCCTGGAGAGACTACATGGGCACCCAGGGCTCACCTGCCACCAATTGGCATCATCCTGGTTTACAATCTGGAGCAAGTCCCCAGCGTTGAACCGCAGGCCTGCTTCTTTGCAAGGGATGAGGTTGTCTCTGGCTGGGTCATAGTCAAAGTGGCACTTCACAAATACCTAGCCGGGGATCAGTGTCGGGGAGGGGGGTGTCAAAAGAAGCAGGGGAAGGCTGGAGGGGACATGCCTTCTTCCATTCCCCCCAAGTGGAGAGAACGTCACACAGCCCACCCTCTGCCTCCTCCCCACAAAGATGACAGAGGCCCTGGCACTGCCTATCTAAAGGCATGATGCCCCCAGGCCCGGCCAGCTTCCCTGCCACCAGCCTCCCTTTGCATCCAGAACTGAAAGGACTCAGACAGGATAGGGAATCTGCTCAGGCCTGGGGCCTTGGCCCCACCCACCGAAGAGGGGGATCACCCAGCAAGGGACTCCACTTTGGCACCTAATGCAGGATCCCTCCCATCCACTCACATCCTCCTCTTTGGAGGAAGGGGCTTTGGCAGACAGCTAGAAAGCCAATAGAAGTAGGCAGAGCAGCCAGACCTCCACAGTCCACCAACGCCGAGGCAGCTGTACAGGATACCCGGCGATCCGACTCTACGCACTCATGCATACACTTAGGCACGTAGACAGCTACACACAATGAAGACTCTCATTGTATATTCTGGTATACAATGAGTATACCAAGCTTTGAATGCACTCACATCCCTTGCACTTGTGCATGAGTACCCAAGACTAGGGCAAATGCGCAAGCGCGTGCAGGTGCAATACGCAATAAGCGCAGAGGCCTGTGGGTGGATGGGCCCACCGCCCCGCCCCACAAGCCCCGCCCCCTATCTTGCTTTGAGCTCAGGTTGAAGAGGAGGGGCTCCCACCCCGAGGCTTGTGACCCTGACAGCTGAGGTTCAGCTCCCCCTTGGGCTTTGTGCTGAGTGGGGACCTCGGTGGAGGTACCCACCTGGCGGGGCAGGTGGGGCTCCTGGTAACTGGGCAGGATCTTGAGGATGACGCTGCCGCTGGCGCTGCGCAGGAGCTCCTGCAGCGCGCGGGGATCACTGCCTACGGGCTGCCCATTCACCTCTTTGATGATGTCGCCCACGTGCAACAGGCCTTGCTGAGCCACCATGCCCCCGTGCAGAATGCGCGCGATCACCAACTCGCCGCCCTCCACACGGAACGTCACGCCCTGGGAACCGAGGGCAGGTATGATGAGGCCTCAACTGCTCCACGTCAGAACCTTCGATTGAAATCTCCAGCCCCCGCCCCCCATTCCCATCTTCACCCTTCCACCCCGCCCTCACAGACTTCTCTTCCATCCTGATGCCCCAATCTTCATTTACAGGAGCACTAAAGGAGGGAAAGTGGGCAGAATGAAGAGGGTTCTGGCACATGTATGTTTGCAGCTCATATGCCCAGTGTCTGCAGTCTCCTAGGTCTGCATGGGCCGGTCCCTGGGCAAAGCTGATCCCATCTTCATCTTCAGCCCTCTCCTGACTGGGTTTGACCCCCGCTGGTTACTCTCAATCCCCCCTGCGGACCCCACCTTTGGCCCTGCCCTGCATTCTCACCAGATGCTCTCCAGCGGTCTTGCGGATGCCCACCATGCGCACAGCGTCAGGAGGCACAGGCTGGTTGCTGAACGTGGGGTCCAGGCCGGGGCTCGGGGGTGGTGTCTCATAGGTCTTCGAGGCCACAGAGTCGTGCGTCTCCAGGAGGGACTGGGGAGGTGGTGGGAAGAGGAGGGACTAAGGGGCAGTGCCCCGCGGTCCCTTCCCACCCCTGCTCCAACTTCCTGTCGGCCCCTCCCCCAATGGCCTGCCCCAGTCGCCACTCAAGACGGAAGGGAACCTGAAAGTGGGGCTCCTGGAGGATGCGGGCCAGCTCCGCGGCTGTGCTGCTTTGCTCCGCCAGCTGCGCCAGGTCCCGCAGGATCTCCTGCACCAGCTCCAGGTTGTTGTCCCGAACCGCCTCCAGCTTCGTCTCCTCCAGCCGCTCATGGGCCTGGTGGTGGAGGTGTAACAGGTAAGACCTGATGCTTCCCAAAGAGCCCTGGGGTACCAAACAGAGCCCTGGGTACCACCTGCCCTCAGGCAGCTCCCATCCCCAAATCCTTACCTTAGAGCCTTACATAAAAAGTAGAACACTATATACACTCTTGGGTTTTTTTGTTTGTTTAATTGGTTTGGTTTATGCTGCAATGTGGAGATCTTCCTTTATTATTATTATTACTATTATTATTATTATTATTATTTTAAATTACTGCATTTGACTCATCACACAACTGGAGTACCATAATTTATTCAATCAGTCTCCACAGGTATTTAGGTTGTTTCTAATATTTTACTATTGCAAATAAAGCTGTGGTGAATAATACTGGCATAGCTGTTCTGAATCTTTGGAGGTCTTCCATGTAAATTCCTAGAAGTCTTATTGGGTCAAGCAGTAAATACCTAGACGATTTTTTAAAAGATATTGACAAACTCTCTTCCATGGGGCTTGGGCTGCTTTGCCATCCTACTAGCATTGGATGACTTTCCTAAAGCCTTCCCACCAGAGTGTGTGATCAAATCTTGGAAAGTCTGCCAATCACATGGATGAGAAATGATCTCTTGGTGGAGCCTAATTTGCATTTGCTTATTGAGAGAAGTTGAGCATCCCTTCATACGTCTAAGGGCCATCTGCATATCTTTTTCTGTGAATTGTCTGTTTGTGTCTTCTGCCAATTTTTCTATCAGGTCCTGGTTTGTTCTGTTTCCCATTTTTTAAATGTTCTCTATGTTAGGAAAATAAGCCCTTTATTTGTGTTATCTCTTACAAATATTTTCCCCCAGTTTGTCATCGGTCTGTTGACTCTGCTTATGGTTTTCTTGTCAATGCAAAATACATATATTTGGTATAATTAAATTTATTAATATTTTATGCATCTGAATTTTGCAGCATAGTTAAAAAAAAAAAAAAGCTTTCCCACACACAGATCCATGTTTTCTCTAGCATGAGTATGGTTTTTTTTTCACATTTAGATCTCTGATGTGCTTGGAGTTTTTTCTGATCTATGGTGTGAGGTATGGATCTACTTTGATTTCTTTCCAAATGACTATCCAGGCATTCCCGATACCATTTATTAAAAATCCGTAAGACTAGAAGAAAGCAGTGAAAGGTCAAAGAAGTAAGTACCAATTAGTGGTTGAGAGATGATCACGGGGATGGGACGCACGGCATAGGGAATGCAGTCAGCAGTAAGGTAATGGCTGTGTGCAGAGCCAGAGGGAAGATAGAGTCATCGGGGGGATCATTTCATAAACTATATAATGTCTAACCAATGTACTGTATACTTGAAACTACAATAAAATAAAATGCTAAAAAAAAAAACCTGAAGGGTGGCACAGACTAACGCATAAATCAAATTAATCCAATAAATAAGGGCCTCCACTTTCTGCCTTAAAAAAATCCATAAGAAAATAATTGTTTGATTTTCTATGTGTGATGCTAGTATGACTGCTTTTTAAAGAATCTTTACCTTTTAGCTATACGTACTGAAATACAAACAAAATTACGGCTGAGATTTGCTTCAAAATAATTCACGAGACAGGGAAGTAGGAGGAGATGTATATAAAACAGGGCTGTTTATAAGTTGTTAAATGTTGAAAGGGACAATGGATGATGGAGGTTCAGGAGACATTTTTTTAAAATTTCCATAGAGGAAGTTTTTCAAGGGCACGAAATGGAGAGATTTTAATAACACCTCTCAGGGATACTACTCTGAGGAGTCGGTGAGAGGGACACAGTGCCTGACACACAGCAGGTGCTCCATAAAGGCTAGCTCCTCTCTGTCCTATCTTCCCCAAACAGGCCAGGGGAATAGCATTCCACATGAGGAGGCGCGTTGGCCCCACTGCCACCTAAACCACCCCCTACCAGGTGGGCGGCACTTCAGACTGACTCCCACAGCCTGGCTCGGCAGAGTGCTCCTGCTGGGGAAACAGACGATTGAAGGCGAAAAGGAGCAGCACTCAGAGGCCGTCATGCCTTGATGTTCCTCAGAGGCTGGCGGGCAGGGACAGGCCCCAGAAGCTTCCATCAAACCCCGTGTGATCCCCAGTCATTTAGCTCAGCACAGCCCATGGAGCTTCCTGGCTCTGTGTCACCACTGTGTTCAAGTCAATGCTGGGAGTCAGAGGCCCCAGGAACTGTTTCAAGAATGAACAAAGGTACTCAGGTATGCCACTGTATCACCATGGTGACCCTGACCAGACTCTTTCAAGTTAAAGGAGCTAGTCTGGCCCAAGTGACATGACGTGAGCATAGAGGTCACCCATTTTAGCCTCAGCATCTTCTGCTCCATTGCTGGGGAGGACGAGTTTCTCTAGGAGCCCTCGCCTGACCAAGGCATCTCCCAAGCCACTTAACTCCCATCTTTGATTTAATGACTCCTCTCCCAGGCTGATCCCTTCCTCCTCCTGTAGCTGCCACTGGACACCTTACCCACACATGCAAAAGCATAGTTCTCCAAGCTCAACCTTCCCAGCCCAGAGGAAACTTTAAACATTTAATCATTCAAATACAAAAGAAACATTACACCAGGCTGATCTAAACAGCTGATTGAAGAGGGCTGAGAACGCCCAACCTGTTTCACAATTTCGACACACTTCTCTGGGACTTTGGAAACTCAGAACTGGATTCATCATATCCTTGGTTCATGATAATATTCTCATCATTAGTTTGTGCATGGATTCCTTTCAGTTAGTTGGTATTTAGATAATTTTGTAATAATATAACAAGGATCTCAGACTCCACCACTCAAAACATAAATAGGGATTTGACAGTATCCTACATCTAATCACATGCTCCACCCACCCATCCACTCACAGAAACAACCATCTTGAGTCCCAGTGTTCCTCATGCTCTGGCTTCCCATTTTACATAGTTTTAGTGTATCTATGTGTATTCTACATAGTCCTAGAATGGATATCATTTTTTGTTATTTTTACCTTAAAAAAAGGGAATTGTGCTATATATAAAATCCTTGGGGACTTGAATTTTTCCATTTACTATTATTAAATTAATAAAGTTTCACTTAATATTGTTTTACTTAATATAATTTTTCAACTAATATTAATTATTTCACTTACTGTTTTTTACCCACTATTATTTTGCTAAGCTTTACTTTCCTTTTTCATATTAAGAAACAATGTATTTCATTTTATTTCACTTACTATTACTTTTCACTTAGCATTATTTTGCTAAGATTCATTCTTTTTTCCCTTATCGCATTAGTTCATTCATTTTAACCACTGTATTGTATTCCATTGTGTGACTACCCCATATTTTATTCATCTCTTTGCTCTTGGGAGGCATCTGGATCATTTCGGATTTTTGCCATTGTGAACAGTGAGGCTATGAACATTCCAGTCTTTGTCTCTTGGTGCACATGTGAGAATTTCTCCAAGGAACAAAATTGCTGGGCCATGGGATATATGCCTGTCCAATGGTGAAGCAACACATTGGCAAAATATCATCCCATTTAAAAGTCACAACGACACTGTGAGATTAGTAATATTAAAGCTATTTTCCCAATAAAGTATCTGAGGCTTGAATGGGTAAAATGAATTCCTTAACAACATGCAGCTCATCGGTGTATACCAGGGACCCCAGTCAAAGTCTCCTGACTCTCTGAGCTCCCCCGCAGCTATGGTGTCACTATCTGGGCACCTCTTTTTAGAAAGCATGTTCCTGGTACAGCACTCACTGCAGTGTTAGAGGCACCAGGCTCCACAACCAGCAGAGTGGCTTTGAATGTCTATGGTAATCATTTGTTTAATTCTGCTCTGAAAATCATCATTGGCATAGCAGGGGCTCAAGCTCACTATGGACCAGAAGCTTGGGCCAGGTTCACAGCTAGTTAATAATAGAGCCTATACTTGAACCCAGACCTGCCAGCTCCTGATCCAGAGCCATAAGCTAACTGCAAAGGCAGAAATGACACACAGCTATTTCTTTGAAAGGTTTTCCCTCTGCCTTCCCACTCCAACCTCTTTGAGCTTGGCAAGAGACAGGGAATTCTCATTTGAAACCCAGGCTCATAATGAAATAGTTCAAAACTGAAAGAAGTCCCAGAGAGCAGTGTGCCAGAAGGTAACGTCGTTCTTCAATCTGGATTTGACCATGTGATTTTCTCTGGCCAATAGGACATTAGCAAATGTGATATAAGCAGAGGCTTGGAAAGTGTTTGGGATTTGGAGTTTGTCCTCCCTTGTTGCTGAGACTGCCATGTGAAAAAACATGGCAGTCTCTCAAGCTAGATACTGCAGACTTCCCAGCTGAGTGAAGCCATCCTAGAGTGAGGATGGCAATCCCAGAGCCCAGAACAGAAAGACCACCCACTGAATCCACAAAATCACGAGAAACAAATCATGGCTATTTTAGGCCATATGCATTGGGATGGTTTGTTACACAGCAAAGGCTGATACACTGGGCTCTCTATTATTGTAGCTTCTGCTTGTTATGTCCACTGGTCAGTCTCTTAGTGACTGTCTTCTAGGGCCCTGTCTTGCTTTGCCATCTCACTCCAGCTTCACTACAGGTGTGGAGTCCTCCCTGTGAGCTCCAGTCCAATGGCCGAGACTACATTATCACAACTCTTTATCATTTAAAAAGCACCTCCACACCCATGACTTCCCCATATGACTTCCCCATATGCCCACCACTACTCTGAGAGATAGGCATCATGATCCCCACTTCTCAGAAGAAATAACTGAAGCTCAGATTAGTTGTCAGACATACTAAAGTCACACAGCCAGCCGGTGAATCTTCTGACTCCAAATCCTGTATTCTTTCTTCTTCATCTCACGTGGATTAATTCACATGCCTCCCAGCTGGCAGATGTCTCCACTGGTAACAGTTGGTTTGAATTTCTAAATGTCACCTGCCTGGGATTCCTTACCTTAGCCTTGCCTGTTGTTGGAACACCTGCTGCTGAATCTGTGTCAGCCCTCCCAGATGCCACCAACCTGCCAGGGCTGCCACCTGTTGTCCATAGCCAAACCCCTGGATTTATGATCTGTCTGCCAGATTTGACTTCCCTCCAGAGCCTTTAACTCTCTGAGTTTGTCCCTTCAAGTCCTGCCCCTCCCTGGTCCTAGATCTACCCAACCTGGCCCCTCCCACACTGTCTGCCACATCCCCAGAGAGGAGAGTCAAGTCCAAGTCTGTAAGGGTAAGGGAAAGAGGTTAATAGCTACCACACATGATTCCACCTTGACTCTGTCCCTGAGGGTTTCTGAGCCACTTCACCAGGAGAACCAAGTTTCTATAGCTGGATTTGTGATCAAAGAACTTTGTCTATTAGGTTAGAAATGTATCTCTGTATACATAATCATTGAAATTGGTAAGAAAGAGTGAGAAGTAGGTCTTGTCGTCCAAAGCAAGTCTCATGGTCAAACCCAGGTGGAGACTCTACCTTTTGATGAGAGAAGTGGCAAAGCTACATTGCAAAGGGTCACACCTACAGGGATGGGAGGGCTTTCACTGAGCACAGACAGGCCTGTGTGGAGATTCACTCCCTCTTTGCCCCACAACTGGAGGGAAAGAAGTCACGAGGTTCCCTTAGCCTGTGCGCCTCTGATTGGAGGCCTCAGAGTAAGGAAATGTCCACACTATCTTCTATTGTACTTTACGCATCTGAAACCATACTAGGCATTTCCCAGGAGGAAATTCAGACCAGGGTATCCCCAAGAACATTTCTGGAGAAGGGAATTTACTTACTCAGATATGGCACATTGGTAACTTCTCAATTAGGCTGTACTGTGAGGTCCCAGGACTGGGACATTGCAGGGCTCAGTGAGGAAATGACAGACTTGGGCTCTATCAGGAAAAGAACAAACTATCTGACAGTTCATTGCCATAGACCCAGCACTGTGCCTGGTACTTGGTGAGTGCACAATAGATATTTGTTGAACAGATGATGGATGACTGAATGACAATGGATGACGGAGGCAGCCAGCCAGCAATCCCATCAATGGAGAGCCATCAAATAGATTAGACAAAGCCCCCAGAGAGGAAGGCTATTAAAGGGGATCCTGCTTTGGAGAAGGCTGGCTTCTAACCCTGAGGTCCTCCCATCTTGCAAGACCCGCCTTATTTCATTGGCCGTCTCACTGTAGAAGCAATAGCTCAAGTGACACAGAGACGATGTGGTCTAATAAATCCAACTCTGAAATCAGCTTTGGAAGGTTGTAGATGTTGAGGTTCAAAATTCCATTGCCAAGTGTCCACCCTCACACATGCAGAAGCAGATGGATGTGAGGGTATGCGCTGCAGCAGCAACAACGTACCTGCCCTCAGGGGAACCAATAAACGTACACATTGGGCTCTATTCACATAGTGGAAAACCACACAATGGTTAAAGTGAATCTATATACTTCAGTCAATAACTATACTACTAATATGAATTAAAAAACCTAAGCAGCTTGCACTATCATTCTCTTATATAAAGTTTAAGAACTCATATAATAGGGGCACATTGTTTATAGCTAAACACATATGTAGGCAAGATATGCAGTTTAGAGGTATGACATTATCATCCTCAAGCCAGTGGTGGTTACCTGTGGGGAGGGAAACCAGTGGAAATGAGCAAAAAAGGGGAGAGGCATTACCTGTATCATCCTTTTCACTTCAAAAACAAAGAGCAAGAGTTAAAGCAAATATGGCCAGAATCCACATTGTAGAGATGGGTGCTCAGAGGTCTACTATGTTATGCTCTAAACTCTTGTATTCAGTCATTCGACAAATATTCAGTGACCATTTACTATGTGTCAGGCACTGTTCTAGGCTCTCAGGACATAGGGACCCAAAGAGAGATCCCTGTTCTCATGACGCTCACATTCTGTTTGAAACATGCAGAATTCCTTGTTTTTATTTTTAACACATGAATACAATCCTTGGCCACCGCATGAAAAGCGAGCTGCCTTTCTCCAATCTCGTCCAATCTGCTCGGTTTTCTCTTCCCCAGAACCTCCCACTATTAACCCTCTCACACTTTTCGTCTTTCCTCATTAACGACCTCCCCAGGTCTTAACCATCCCACAGGTGATATCATGACCAGGCTGTGTCCCTGGGACATGGCGTCCCCTGTGGCAGCAATTTCTCTCCAGTGGGGCCTGGTCCCCTTCTGCACCCCATGCCGGGGCCGGCCACAGCTGGCTTGTGACAGTCCCCACCCCCACCTTGTGAACCCCCGGCCCCCGCACTTGGATATATCATATTCTCCTTCCTTGCAATCGAAGATACTGCCAACTTCCTGGTCACCCTCGCCACCATTCACTGAAGACCCTGGGACTGTCTCAGTCGTCCCCACCCCAATGCCTGCTGTAACCCGAGATTCCAATGCCCGTGTAGACCACCCCCATCCCACACGTGGGCCTCCCATTCCTGGAACTCTTTAACATCGATGACCTCCTGTCCACTGCGGCAAGATCCTAGATTGTCACGTCATCCCCCAGAACTGTCCTCCTACCTTCCTCTCTCTGACCTGGCTTTCTTCTCTTCCAGCTATATGCTCTTTCCCCCAATACTGTGACCTCAGAGACCCCTCAGGCCTTTACCTCCATTTTCTCCCTGCCTCTCTGTCCCCACTTGGTCCCCTCCCCTCCCAGCCTAGGCCCCAGAGGTGATGTTCTGAATCGTTCTCGCCTGTCCACTTCACAACGGCCCCCGTATGTCAGCCTCTCACAGCCTTCCACAGCCCCATCAGTACAAGCTCTGAACCGAAGCCACCTTTTTTATCTCTGCGTCTCTGGACTGAACCACCCTCATCTAGAAAATCCGGCAACTGCAATAGATAGTCTAAGCCATGTCGATCCTGCTCCCTGGCTTTCGTGGGTTCCCTCTCTCCTTCCCTTCAGTGATTAGTTGAAACTTTACTTCAAACCCTTGCCCGCCGCCCCCACCTTCATACTCAGCCTCTGATCTCTAATTCCCAGCAGAGAACTGCCCTACCTCCCCTGGGAAACCTGAGCAATTAGGCATGATTCCATGCACCTCTCAGTCTTGCCTCCAACACAGCTATAGGTACCATTCTTGCCTTCTTTTCTCTTCAGGAGAGGGGGCTCCCTCCTCACGTGTCCCCGCAGCACCAGCCCCACACTTTCTCTCTGCAGAATCCTGCGTGTCTTGCTACTTCCACCCCTCACCTTCCACAACCAACACCAAGCACTGCCAGCTTACTTCCTAAATATTTCTTTCATCCTCTCCTCCCTCAAACCCTGTTACCAGAGGTCTAGTTCAGGACCATCTCTCTAACTCCGGCCAAGACCCTCCATCTATCTTCCATGTGGCTGCCAGAGGGATGCTCTTGAAATGTCCACGTGCCGTCATCACACTCTTGCTTAAAACTCATGAAAAGTTCCATGCTGCTCACAGGACAATGCCCGAGCACCCAGGCACAGCCCCCAGAGCCCTCTACCGCCTATCGGTGTCTCCACAGTTCACACTCTCTGTCTCACACCCGAAGCTCCAGCCTCACAGAGACATTTACAGTCCCCTATATGCCTCTGGTTCTTTCTCATCTTTGATTCTGTTCAAGCTCTTCCTGTAGCCCAGAATGTCCTCCCCCTTCTCCTTATTCTTCAAGACTCAGCTCAAGTGGCCCTTCCTCCAGGAAGCCTTCCCTGCCCACTCTGGACTGGGTTAGGCATCTGTCCTTTATGCTTCCAAAAGGCTTACTGCATCTGCCTCTATCACTGCCATTACCCGATCGTTTTAAAACTTTCTCTTTTAGTCTTTTCCCCATCCGATGAATGGCAGGTGAGCTTGAAAAGACATCTGCACAAAACGCCCAACAATAGAGGGACAGACAGGATGAATTCTGGAGATCTGAGTGCACAGGCATGCTCACCCCCTCCCATCATATCCTCCACAGGCGGGCAGTCACCAAACACCTATCCACACGGGCATATCCTCACACTCACCAGTCAGGCACAGGGCAGCCCCACATGCAGTTGCTCAGGTTCATCATCTGGGCATGGATGCTCATGCATACCCCCCCAGGGGTCTCCTGTGCCACACGCCCCATTCCCGGAGCCACGTGTGACTAACACCCTATCCCCCACTGCGCCTCCCCAGACACAGTGTGCTCGTGCCCACCTCCCTGGAGCACTATACCTTGGCGAGGGATCTTACTATGGGACTTTCCATAATGCCTCGAAGAAAGATCAGGTCCAGTTCTGCAGCCCCCGTGGCATTGGGGAGGGATCCCAGGTTGTCCAGGACTTGCTGCATGGCTGGGGCAAAGGAGTGGGCAGTGAGACACACAGCTGGGCACAGGAGACCAAAACACATCACGGCAACTCCAGCCCCCCATCCCACATCCCACAGAGGATGGCCCCTCCCCAGCAGCACTTCCTTCCCTGCCAGGCATGGGAATGCCTGGGGCAGGGGCCCTAGGAGAAAAGTGGGGAGTTTCTCTAGGCCCTAAGTGATGCCTGCCTGGGCACGTGGGAGGCTCCAGGCAGCATAAAGTGGACTCTGAGGTGAGGGGAGAGGAGAAAGGGAGACAGGCGTCAGGTTCCAGGTTCTGCCCTGAACCTGAGAACCACAGGCTCCTCACTCAACCTCCAGATGGGCTGAAACCCCAGGACTTAGCCACCTGCACCTGGCTGACTCAGGAATGAGAGAAACGGTGCTTGGAGCCTGCCCCTGAGTGCAGGCCTAGAGTCAAGCAGGCAGCTTATGCAGGAAGCCAGGGCCTATGCAGCATCTAGTATAAGCTATGCCACTAACTCAGTATGATTTTGCACAAGTCACTGTCCCTCACTGGCTTCAGACTTTCCCTCCTGTAAAATGGGTGGGTTGGACTAGATGGTGTCTACAGGACCTTCAACTCTGACAGACAATGATCTATAATTATTGAGAAATTAATATAGATCATAGGAAGCCAAAGCCGAGGCTCAGAACACTGGCAGGAGCTGGGAAAACAGGCACCCAGAGGCCTGGGATGGCTGTGGGTTCCCAAGGGCAGAAGTCAGACCAAGACATCTCAGGGATCAACAGACCCTCAGCCTGGGACAGGACGTAGCCAAGGATGTGAGAACACCTGACACTAGACCCCAGCCTTGGCGGTGAGATCTGAGGTGGGTTGTGGTCACCCACCTGCAGAGGAGGAAGCTCCTGGCTGTGAAGGTTCGAGGGGGGGAGGGAGAGGAAGGGAGAAGCAGACTGTACCCAGCTGGGGGCAGAGATGGGCAGGGGGTATCATTACACTGCCATCCTGCCACCCACGCCTACATCTGCGTAACAGCTCCCAAACCCTGGAGGAGGGGTAGACACCTCCCTGGCGTCTCTCATAGCTCTCGTCAGCACCCCCTCCTCCAGGAAGGAATGGGGATGGGGAGGAGGGGGCACTGAAACTGGACCTGGCAAACATGGTTCAGAGACTCCTGTACTCCCACCCTCTTCCCCTTCACCCCACCTTCTCCAGAAGTAAGATCCCAGTCCCTCCCCCAAGCCCCTCTGCCCAGGCCTGGGCTTGGCGTTGGTGGGAGAACTGCAAGGCACTTAGGGCTCAGAAAGGCCTGGGCAGGGACCCTTCCCACTCTGCAGGGTATCCTGGAGTCCACACTCCCCAGTCATCCTCACACACTGAGTCCCACACCTGCTAGCCATGAGGGAGGACTGAGCCAAGGTAGTTGGCACCCTCAGCCTAGGCCAGCTTTCCTGGTGGGCTGTGCCACCAGACCCTTAGTCTCCGGAAGTCCGTTCCTAGGGCACCCTCTCCAGATGCCCCAAACCCTGTAGGGCCAGCTTTTCCTCCAGCCTCCCAGCCCGATCTTTTCCTACCTTCTCTCCGGAGGTCAGCTTCCTCAGAGGAGCCCAGGGATATGCCCTCCAAGGAGGCCCTGCTGCCTGGGCTGCCTGCCATAGCTGCCCCCCAACCCCGGCCGGCCGGGGATTCCCGGAGTAGCCTCCACTCGATAATGGGCCACCTTCCGAGCCAGAAGCCGTAGCGCTGGAGGAGGCGGGACTCAGAGAGCACCCTCTGAAGGATCAGCCAATAGCGAGGCTCAGCCGCCTTACTGATTGGCCAAAACAGATGGGTGGGTCGGGGGCGGTTGAAGAGAAAGTCCAGGTCCTACGGCTGGCCTTAGCCCCTCGGTACAATCCCAGCGAGTGGGGGTGGGGAGAAGGAGGCGGAGAGAAGGGAGAGCGGGGTTAAATAAGCTGCCCCTTCAGATGTGAGGTGGTGCTCAGAGACCCTCCCCTCATAGTCCAGCTGCAGTGAGCCCAAGGGGGATGGGGACTTGGCCTCACCTTGGGGACTTGGTCCCACCTTTTTCCTTTCCACTCTCTTGAAGGTACCTTCTCTAATATACCCCCACGCTACCTCTCCCCTGCCCTCCGACCTCTACTCTTTGACCCCTCTCCAGGCCCAATTTTTTTTACAAAGGTCCCCTTAGGATCAAAGGAAGCCCCCAAGAATGACTCTTGATCCTCCACCGGGAACAGTGGCAATAGAGTGGAATGGGACAAGTACCTCAGACTCCGAATACTTCCTGCTAGCTGCCATCCATGGGGGTCGAGGCATGAAGAACACGGAGAAAAAGTGTGTGTGTGCGGGGGGTGGTACCACTGTGGGCAGGGAAGGGTATCCCAAGCCCTTCTTACCCCCACATCTCAGCAGCACCTTCTTCTCCACCCCCATCTCCTATTAGCTCTTCCCCTTGGGTGAGGGGTGACACCTGAGGGGGCCGATCAGGCATCTTGGAATTGGGGAAGGGGACAAGGGTGGGCAGGAGGGAGAGACTTGGTAGTTACCCCAGCCCAATGCCTCCATTCTTCTGAAACCTTGTACCCATGAGGCCACCACCAGGCACTGCTGCTGCCACCAAACAGCCAGTCCCTAAGGAGTAGCACCAGGTTGCAGTGCACCCCTGGTTACCATGGCAACAGGAGGGATTACACACCAGGACATTAACCCCGGGATGCAAGAGAAATTTAAAGGGACAGCTCTACCTAAAAGCAGCCCACATCCCCACCTTGATTCAAAGAAAGAAGGGAGTCAGGTGAAGGAGGAAGAGAGAACAAGGCTGCAGGTCTGGAGACCAGAGGCAAGTTCAACCATCAGCCCACATACCTACCAACCCGTTCCCCAACCCTCTCTGCAGAGGAATACACCCACACCATTTTTCTCATCTTCACAATGACGATGACTATGGTGACCCATGGAAAGGTGGTGGGAGAAGGACCTTTCTAGCTTCACTCTCTGCAGAGCCCAAGGCTGGGATCTCTCGAAGAAGGAAGAGGGTAAGGAAAGGGTGGACCTGACCTCATACTGAGGGGTGTAGCTGTCTCTCAGGCCTGTAAGAAGTGTAATAGCCACAAAATGAGCAGGGGCATAACCCGCCATTAGATTTTTAAAGCCGGGAGCCAATCCAGCCGGGAGTGGGCACAGAGGGCTGCCTGCAGGAAGGGGTAAGAGACTCAAAGCCTTTGAGTCACACATCACCTCTTTACAGAATAGGAAACACGGGCTCCAAGAGGTTAAGCTGCTTGCCTCTATCCTTCCTCTTTTGGATAGCAGAAGGCAGAAGCAGCCCATGGCATAACATCCAGGAAAGCAGGGGCCTCAGGAGTCCTCAGAGGAAGCAGGCCTCATAGCCATACCCCTGGGCTCCAGTCCCCATGCTGTCCTCCAACCCACCCCACCATGCCCCCATCAAGGCCTGCAGCAAGAAAGCCAATTTATTGGCTTCCTTCTCCCTCTACACCCCTGCCAGGCACTATTAATGGGCTTAAGGGCAGCCCCAGATTGAGAGGCCTTTAATCACAGGCTCAGGGATGGGCTTCATTAACCCCTAAGCAGCTTACAGTAGTGGCCCAGGCAGGCTGGAGCAGGAGAGACCCAGGAGGCCCAGCAGGCTGGACAGGGGGTGGAGGCACTGAGCCCTCTAAAGCTGCAGAAACTAGGGGACATTAGGACAGTCCCCCTACTGCATGGAGAATAGGCTCTTCCTGGGGACAAATGTGTCACAGCTTAGGCTCTGGCCTCACAGCAGCCTTCGCTTTCCTGGTTCAGTTTCTCAGAGGGAGAAACAGTCACTCCAATCAAATTGGGAAGCCGGGAACATCTTGCAGAGGCAGAAGCATTACCTTGAGCAAGGGTAGGGGCTGCATGGTACGGAAAGCATCCAAGCAGGGGAAAAGACAGACAAATCAGAGCAAAGCCAAAGAGGTTTGGAGTTGTTAGGGCCCTTAGCCTCTAGCACAGAGAACTTCACCAGGTATGTTCCTGAATGTACTTAAGAGGTCCTTGAACTCCAGAGTAGAATACAGATTTTGTGCTGAGAAGCATTTGTCTATGACGAGGGCCCACGGCTGTTATCAGATTCTCAAAGGAATCCAGAACCAACAGAAGTTAAGAACCCTGATCTTGTCTCATCACTTCATCTTACAGGTGGGGGAAACTTAGGTCCTAAAAGGGAAGTGACTGACTCAAGGTTAATGAGATAATAACTCAGGAGCACAGAATAACTGTGAATATTCCTAACAGTAACACACTTTCCCAGCACAGCCTTTGAGTCTCCCATCAACCTCTTTACAGAACAGGCGATACAGGCTCAGAGAGGTTAAACAGTTTGCTCTTGTGGCTTCTTAGCTTATCTGAGTGGTCCGCTCCCTTGCCCTAAAACCTACAGAACCAAGTTGAGGTTTCTTGACCTGGCATTCTCCACACTTAACTTCTCGTGCCTCAGCAAACACATACCACATCTCTAGCACGCACTGATCTATTTCACCTGTTTGGTGAGCGACGCACCACGGACTTCTCAGTCTCAGGCTGGGCTGCTGCAGTCTCTGTAACCCCCAGCCATTCTCCAAGGCCCAGGTCCTAGGGGCCACTTCCTAACCAGCGTGGCCCCATGCCATTTCTCTCGGGCAATAGTGCACATCAAATCTGGAGCATGCATGCCCCTGCCCTCCATGGAGGTGAGCTGTGCTGTGTCTCCAGCCCCACCCTGGGGCAGGTGTGGCAGGGCCATAGAAGCTGCCTGAATGAATGGCTGAGTAGCTAGCTGGGTGGAGCAGTGGTGGGGGCAGTTTGTTCTTACAGGGACCTGTAGGAGTAGCTAACTGCTGCTCCCCACCCTACCAGCACCCTCTGAACCATTGATATAAACTGATATCCGCACCCACTTCTTACCAGTCTCAGAGTTGGTGGCGGCAACCGGCATGGTGAAGTCGATAAGGGCTCTGAAAATGTCTCTCCTGGAGGAGGGGAGAGAGGAGGATGAGAAGGTGCAAGGACAGAGCCATAGAAAGGAATTAAGGAGGGCCCTCCCTCGGGATCAGCCAACAAGGTAGGAAAGAGGCTATTGCCCAAAACTGAATGATCTCACAGTCCTAAGAGGCAGGAAGAACAGATATTTCATGCCCGTTTCTCCAAGGAGGAGAAGACAGAGGTTCAGAGAGATTAATCTGTCCAAGGTCACAAAGCTAATAAAGAGAGCTACAGTGAAAATCCAACTTTTATGACTCTTAACAAAAAATTACGTGTTCCTGCCTGCCATGTCCTTTTTTTTTTTTTTTTTTTTTTTGAGAGGGGGTGGGTAAAAATACAAAATTTGAGTAAAATGCAGAAAAGATGGATGTTCTCAGACCGTAAGCTTTATGAAGTCAAGAACCACATCTGTTTTATTTTGCCTCTGGATCCTAGGCTTAGCACAGCGTAGATACTCCACAAACATTTGTCTGTCTGTCTGATAGAAATGATGTCACACCTCCCCAAGGCCTTTCTGGCATCCTCTTTCCCCCTTTTCCCTTTCTTAGCCCACAGCTGGGACAAGGAGAGTAGGAGGTTCTGGGCAGAGCCAGGTATGGAGTTTACAGTTCCAGTTCCCATCCCAGGGCCTCCCAAAGCTGGGGTTGATTCCCCCATTCTTTAGAAGAGGGGCCAGGGGGGCAACCCACCACCCTTTCTCCCTTTTCCTTCCTGGGCATGTGCTGCTGGAGAAAACCCTAATTCCCGGTTGCTATGACAACAGGAGGCAGTGGCTCACACACAGCAGGGCTGGGGGAGTAGAGGAAAGCAGCTGGTAGTGCCCACTTTAGGAATGAATCCCTACTGGGCCCAGCAGGCAAGGGAGCCACAACTTCACTCCCCCCCACCCAAAGAAAGGATTCTTCTCAGAGGGACCACTACCTAATTTTAATTTAAAAATTAGATAGGCTTGAGCTGGAAATAACAAATTACAAAGTTGGGGGACGACTCCCCTTCCTCCTGGATCTGCCCCCAAGTATGTGAAAGAAAGCAGCTTTCAGGAAAAGGAAGGGCACCCCCTGTCAGGCTAGCACCCAGGCTGGAAGCCCAGGATCCACTTTGCCAGAGAGTGCCCCCAGTGCCAACCCCTGCTGTCTCTGTTCCTAGAGAGCTGTGAGGAGGGATCCTTTCCTTCCCCATCCCAGATCATGACGACCTGGAACCTGGAGCTTCCTCTTGGCTGGCGCTGCTCACCGTGACAGAGGTACTGACAGAGGGGCTCCAGGATTCCACCTTCCCTAGAGGGCGGAGAGTGGGAAGCGGCAGGGGGGATCCTGTCCTCAGAAGTCTTGCCTAGCCTGTCCGGGTTTTCTCCCTAGTGAGTCGGTTCCCGCGGCAGCGGTTAGCTCTGCCCCACCCCCACTCGAGCCTCCGAGAGGGCGGGGCCCAGCTGTGCCCACAGGAGAACAAGCAGTGCCAGGCAAACCAGCCTGGCTCCGGGCCAAGGTCCGGAGCCCAGGCATCTGGGAACTCGCACCTCGGCTTCCGAAACCCTTGGCCCGGGTGACCTCTCCTACCTCTAGGCTATCTGCATGACCTAGGGTCTGAGGGTGATACGGACCAGCCGTGAAAAGGGGAGATTTTCTCCAACCTTCCACCTACCCCTCCATCAATACACATACAAAGAGATGTGGGGAGAAGGGTCTGACAAAGGCGCTTTGCAGACCGACAGGTCGTGGGGAGGGGTAGAGAGACTGAGGGATGGGGGTCTAGAGCCCTGGCGGACTGCACGCAATGACAATCAGAACGCCCCCGCCCCAAGAGCCCAGCCCTAACACGCTGGGCGCTAGGACCTGGGGGGAGGGGGGCGTGTTGCTAGCCATCAAAGAAGGCTTTTTGCGTGAGCGCCCGCGGGAGACCAAAGGATGAGGTCACTGAATGCCTGCGCCCAGCTCGGGTTCTCACTCTGCCCCCCTTAGTTGACCTAACTTTCTGACCCTGGCTCCTGGCTCCTGACACCGATCCCCTCCTAGGTCTCCAGGCCCTAACACTAGCCCCTGTCCCCGACCTGCCTCCCCCACGTCCCCTCCACCAGCCTGGGAGGCAGAAGGAGTTCGCCCCTTCCCACACCCCCTCCCAGAGAAGATTGAGGTGTTAGCCTTCCAAGGGGACAGGGAAGCCACCGCGACCCGCGCAACCTCTGTCTCGCGCCCCTACTCCCCGGAAGCGCTAACAGCGCAGTTCTTACGTAATGCCCGGCTCCGAAGTCCCCCGAATCCGCACGGTCCCCGGAGAGGCTGCGCGGATACCCGGGCTCCGCACAGCTCACCAGCTCTGTGCCCGATGTCACTTTGCAGCCCTTACCGCAGGGGCGGGGGCCAGCGTCAATGGGCAGCGGGGTTTGGTCTCTCTCTAGGAGCACCCGAAAAGGTGGAGGGGGGGCTGGAGTTGGAGAGGGAGGGGACGGGCCTGGGAGAAGGGGCCGGAGGAGACTGGATCCAGAGACTAGGGCCCCAGTGCTGTGCCTAGACGTAGAGGACACAGGGACCTTGGGGTGGGTGCTGACCGGGGTGCGCCTACCTGAGCCCCGGGGAGCCCCTAGCTCGGGGCGGCTCCAACGCAGCCCGGCACTCCGCGTTTATTGCCTGTCAATCGCTACCCCGGCTCTTAAAGCGGCAAGGCCTCCTTTGCGCGAGGGGGCGGAGACCGAGGGGAGAGGAGGGACAAGGAGGGGAGGTGGATGTGGATGCCGCGCGACTACCCAGAGGAAAGTAGTCTTTCCCAGCCGCTAGTGGGTAGGCAGGGAGGTGGCGGTTTGAGAGACTCCACACAGCCCACGACGCCCTGCTCGCTGCCCACTCGGGGAAGCACTGACTGAGACCTGAACCCACTAGTGTCCCTCCGCGCCCAGAGATCCCTTAAACTGGCGATGGCGAAAGATTACTCCGCCCACTTATCTCCGCTTAGACCCACGTTCCAGTTGCAGGCGTGCCTCACTTTTCCTCGTTATGCTGTTTCCCAATTGGGAAAGAGAACCGGAGGAGTTTAGGGAAACCCCCAAGGAGGAGATCCACCCCCACAGGGGCTCAGGCTCAGAGTCAAATTGTAAGGACTCGAATGGTAGATACTTGGATCCTCGACTCTCCAGAAGGGGAAATGTCTTTGCGAAGGAGTTCGAGACCCTATTTTAAGCCTGGACCAGAGACCTGGTTCATACTGCTGTCTACGGAATACGGAAAGAAGCATCTGGCTATCCTTCCTCAGAGTCCCGTCTCAAGAAGTAAATAAAGGGTTAAACCCAGTCTCCCGCCTTCGCCTAGCCTCCGGCTCCACCTCACACCTGCTAGTGAAAGATACTGTAAGGCCTGGGAATACTGGAGGCTCCGGGAGACCACCCTTCGCTCAGTGCGTTGAGCATTTGGGGCCAGCCCCGATACTGCTGTGGCTTGGGTAAATTTCCACCCCCTCCCGTTGCCCTCTGGAACACGCAGGGGTTATCCCTCTTCCGTGCTAGCTGGGCTCCCAATATCAGAAATGGACTGTATCCTGAAAATTTGCTTAGAAATCTCAGGAATGGTTTGACTTAGGAATCCATCTCAGAAGCTGGAAACTGGTCCTAGGAACCTGGAGATTCAGCCAGCCTCTGAGTTCCCGAGGGCATAGGTTTAGGTATAGATATAGGAGAAAACCATAGAACCAGGCCACCCTTTACTGAAAGCTCTGAAGTTTTGATACCCGACGCCTTAACCGAGGGAGAAGAAAGTTGGCGACCCCAGATGGCAGAGAATGGAATTGCAGGCTTCGGTCTCCGACCGAAGAGGCTTCCTGGAGCATACTGTTTCCAACTCCTGTGCCTTCAAACCGGGAGATGCTCCTAATTCAACTCAGGAAGAAGTCCCCTTCCCATTATGAAAGTTACCCTCCACTCTATCCTGACCACTTCTGGGCAGGGAATTCCTCGAATATTCGCATTTAGTGGGGAAGTGGAAGGATCTCGAATCTCTCTTAAACATTAATTACTTCTCAATCAAGCAAATATTACCCCGCAGCAACCCACAGTTTCAATTCCATTCAGGATCCCCAAAACAAGGTGGGATCCCAGATTCTAACTCATAGGGAGGTGGAACCCAGTTCATTATTCTTTAAGCCACTTCCCCCCATTAGTCAATCAACAGTATCTCTCTATTAAGGGCCTTGTAGAATGCCAGCTCTTCTGATCTGTTCAGGACCTTACAATCGATAAGTTATTCGATTCTCACGACAGCCCCATGAGGTTACAGAGTTGGGAGAAAATTTTCTGGATGCAGAGTAAGATGCTCCTATTCTGTTCCAGACCAGGTGCCAGCTTCAGTGATTCTGAGTTAGATAGCAGCTTTGGTGCCGGCTTCAGTAATCCCTGGTTTCTTGGAACTCACAGTCTGGAGTGGAGGTCGGGATAGGGATGTCAAGACACCAAAAGTATTTTCTAGTGGTATAATTGAACGTCATAACAGAGATACAGTAAATGTTCTAATCTGGGACCCAAAAGAATAAAGGTGCTACTGGTGAGAAATAGAGTAACTGGGAAGGGAAGCAGATTCGAGGGGTCCACAATGCATCCCATGGCTCCAGCAGGGTGGGCTGGGGATGAGGATGTGGCAGGATGAATCTTCCCCTTCTAGGGTCTGTAATGAGCTCTTCCTTCCTCCCTTCCTCCACCCCAGAGGTTTAAAGATGCAGGCTGTCTCTTTGCTTCCCCTAAAATCAAGGTGTTCCTCTGGTAGGTGTTCATCCCAGGGCTTTGGGTGTCAGGCCACAAAGAGAAATACAACTCAGAACACCTGTTGGGAATTTCCAGCTCTGGCCCTGTATTGAGTGATGTAGTACTTCCAGGAATGCTCAGCAGGGGCCACCAACAGCTACCGCCTGCTCCAGATTCCTCGCCTGACCTGGCAACTCTCCAGTCTCCGGAAACCATTTTTATTGGCTATACCTCTCAATATAAAAA
Source organism: Pteropus medius (assembly GCF_902729225.1). Lineage (NCBI taxonomy): Eukaryota > Metazoa > Chordata > Mammalia > Chiroptera > Pteropodidae > Pteropus > Pteropus medius. The sequence goes on from NW_024352004.1 coordinate 387,754, forward strand.
AAAAAAGTATGGAACCCTCAATGCATGTATATTTACATTTATATATTATTATGTCTAGGCTATTGAACTAATATGTATATTAAAAATAATTCACAGACAGAAAAGTAAATTTTAAAATGATTATTTTTTAAACTATAAATAGAAGTTCCAATATTTTCTTACCACACGTCAAAGGATCATCTAGTGCACCCCTTAGGTGCATCCCTACTTTGGAAAACACATTTCTAAAGGAAAAGCTGCTCCTCCTCCTCCCTTGACCCCGGGCTCAACAGGGCACTCACGCAGGTAGCTCTGCCTCCTCTCCAGAATTAAACCAAACCCTCCCTGGAGGATCAAGTGTCCTAGCTTCTTGTTCCCTTCACCACCTCAAGACAGCCTGAAACTCCCTCCACCACCACCACCACCGTCACCGCCAGCCCGCCACACACCAGCCTGCCTTGCGCTCACATCAGGTTGCTGGTCTGGAGGATAGAAACCCAAAACCTCTCCCGGAAGCAGCCTACTTGCCTTCCTCCCCACACCCCACCCCTGGTCCAACACCGACGCTTCACCCTGCCTCCTTGCTTTACTCCACCACAACCCCACGGAGTGGGAAGTACTAGAACTAGATAATTTTGTGTTGAAATCCTGGCTTGGCCACGTGGTATGTGAGTGCTCAGACAGTTACATAACCTCTCTGAGCTTCAGTTGCCTCATCTGTACAATGGGGATAAACACCTCCACCTTGAGGAGGACAGATATAGAGTGGCTGGCACAGTGCCAGGCACACAGAAGGTGTTTCATAAACGTGGTTCTCCCCTGGGAGTAGGTCTGAGCAGGCTCTAGCTAGGTACCAGCCGGGTAGTAGGTGGTTAGTCTGTTTCTGGCTGTCTGATATGCCCGTAACTGACCTTAGGTCCTCCTGGGGAAGGCGGGGTCCACCTCAGGGCTTCTGGAGCTCCAAGTATCTGATACAGATAGCATGTCCTCTTCCCACTGCCCACACACCCATTAGTGGCATCTTGCCCAGCCCTGTCTTCCACCCACTTCTTTTATCCTCCTCTTCCTCTAGTGCCCCTGCTGAGGTGCTCAGAGCCTTGCTGTGGGCACCACATAAGAGGGCCAGGAATAGGCAGCCCATTGCCAGTGTGGGGAAGAGCTTGCAAAAGGCACTGCAGACCCCAAGAATGACAAAGAGTTCTGCTAGCCACCCTAATAATCCAATTTTCATTATTGAAGAACCCTACAATCCAACCGTGCCTTGAGTGCTCCTGTAGACCTTAACAGGGCAGGGATGGAGAGTCAAAGGTAAGGGAATGGAGTGATGCCCTGGGGACTGTGTGAGGCACTATTTAGAGGCAGAAAGAAATAAGGGAGGTGTGTCCTCACTTGAACTGGTGACCTGGAAGCGGACTGCATGTGTACACACACACACACACACACACACACACACACACACACACACTGCTTCCCTCCCCTTTAGAAGAGGCAGGGACAGGGGCTGTGGAGAGCACTGGAGCAATTTGCTGGGTAACTTGGGGCAACTGGCCTGGGCTGGGTAATCTCCACCTCACAGGCTCTGTGTAGACTGGAAGGGATAACCCCCATAAAAGTGCTTTGTGAGCCATAGCTGGGAAACCAGGTCACCCAGGGCATGCTTTGGCCATGTGCCCTTCCTAGGAATGCAGAGAGATCCCATCCCAGAGCCATTCTCTGTTCCTCTCCTGACTCTACCCCACAGTAACAGCTCTTTCCCCGCAGCCCTGCTTCGCTCCAACCGCTCAGCTCCAAGGCACCACCCCCAGGATCTTCTCTTTCTTCTGCACTGGGGTTTAAAGCCAATGAGATTCAATCCCTGGGCCCACCCCGATCCTCTCTGAGGTGCCTGAGGGCAGAGTAGGGGCTCTAAGCCCTCTGACTTCTCTGCTTCCAGCTCCCTGACCTGAGGTGCTGGCGTGGGGAGCAGGCAAGGCCCTGGGATGGAGAGAGAAGTCCAGGTTACCTGTGTCCCCACCATCTGGCCCTTCTCCAGACCAGAGCCACTGAGGCAGGGGCCACGCTCCCACCCCCGTCAGTACAGCCTGTGGGAGGGGTCGCCATCACCCCAGGCAGACTGGGAGTATGCAGCTCCTGGGCAGTAGGCCTCAGGGTCTATGTTGGAGGTGTTTATAGGAGGAACACCCCAGGCATCCCCTCTTCTGGTTGTTCCCTACCCTACCCAGAGGACCAGCACTGGGGCTGGCAGAAGAAAATGCCCAGGTAGCAGTGTCCCCCCAGGAGTTCTGGGCCTTCCTGAGCCAGCCAGGCAGACACCTGTGAGGTGTACATGGGTATATGCAGACAGCAAGCATGGTTCTGTATGTCTTAAGTGAGTGCAGGGATGTGTCAGTAGATATGTGCTTGTATGTACATGAGTGTGTTCCTGATGCATTTGTGTGTCTGTGTAGATGTGTGTACAGGTGCACTTACAGGGTGGTAGTATGCCGTCTGCTCATGCACACATGTCTGCATGTCTGCATGTGTGCGTGCGTGTGTGTGTG
>NW_024352004.1:390744-402128 GCF_902729225.1 Pteropus medius
ACACACACACACACACACACACACACACACACTCCCTGAATCCCTGCTCTCAGAAACTCAGTTGCTATAATCCAAAGGCCTAAGTGGGTTTTCTCGAACTATGACCTTGAGGTCTGAACTTCTCTTTGGATCTTCTCTTCTTCTCTGTGCTCTTGGGATGTGAGTTCCGATCAGCCAGCTCCACGGTCTGACCCGGCCCAAGCTCCTCTTGTACCTGCCTCCCTATTTCACCCCCAGCTCTCCCTTTCCTCCTACCTTACAGGCACCGGCTCCTGGAGGGCTCGCTGTTCTCCCACTCGTCCCTCCCCTCCTGCTCCCTGCTGCCCACGGACCTGAATCCAGCCAACTTGCTCTCTGACCTCCTGGTGCTCTAAAGAGCTTCCTTTTCTTGATTCCTTCTGTTTCCACCTCTCCCGAGCTCTGGCTCACATGAGACTCTGACACCACGACACAGATGTGCCCAAGGCTTCTTAGGACACTGTGGCCCATCCCCAAACCCAAAGCCTCTTGGTGTTCTAGCCCAAAGCTCTTCCCAGCTCACCACGCTCTGGGTCACGACTGCCTGCCCTAAGCTGTCATGGGCCCCTAGTGCCTGCCACAAGAGTCCTCCCCTGACTGGATGAATGTGCCCCAGTTCCTACTCTCTCAACCAGAGGAGCCCTATTCCGTTCTTCCTGGGAGGTGCGGGAGATGAGAAGCGGGTAGATCTTTCCTTTCCATTGTGTCTGGGGCATTTGCCTAGTCAGTTCACCCCACTGCTTAGATTCACATTCTTCAATTTTCAAAAAGCTTATTCATAATTCTAAATTGTATCCTGCAATCGTGGGCCCCTGCTCTGTGCTCTAACCATCACCCGCACCAGAGTGCCACTTGTGAGCACAGTCTCTTCACATGTGTGAAGTTATTTGAGCTTCCTAACAACTCTTTTGGAGAATATTATCGTTCCCATTTTACAGATGAAGAAACTGCAACAGAGAGGTTAAGCGATTTGCCCAAAGGCATTAACTCTGGTCAGTGGTAGAACTGGGATGTGACCGCAGGTTACCTGGCCTCAGGCTCCACCGTATATGCTGCACCTCACTTCATAGGTACTGCTGTCAGCTTCATTTTATAGATGAAGAAACTGAGTCAGAGTCATTCGATGATTTGCCCAGGATCACACAGCAAGCGACAGAGTTAGGCTTAGTAGGTTTAGTTAGTAAAAAGATTTGCTTAGTTTTCCATCAATTATTCTTCAATTTACAAAATATAACACAAAAATGGCTGAACTTAAATGAGATTTAAATGTGACTTAATTTAAGACTATGCACATAATCATCACCAGTAAAAGAAATAAACACCTAGAAACAATTGATAATCTTTCTAGCTAATCCTTAGCCGTTATCTATCACAGTTTAATCTAATCTTGAATTTATCTAGACTTGATTAAAATACTTTTACTAATGCGCCCTAAATTTTTTATTAACTTGGCATCAGACACTGGATTGGAGGACCGCTTAGCAGCTCTCAAGAGCAGCTGGCAGGGATGCCCTAATGCAAGAGCCCTCTGGCCTTCAGAGACCATCCTCCTTCTCCAGTGCAGAAAACTCAGCCATTTGACCTTGGTTTTCACATCAGTAAAGTGGGATGTTGGGGCATAGGGACTTATTTACTAAATTCCCTTCCAACTCCATCAATCTATGCATCTAAGGGGACAACTTCCCACTCTGTTCATAAAAGAAATAAAAACCCTTCTTTCCAACAGGGATTTCCACAAGGTGGCCTCTTGATAGATATTTCTCGAAATATTAATAATTCCATTCAATCAATATTCCCACCACCGAAAAGTCCTTTGACGATGGTGACTACATCTTACAGACCTGTAACTTTAGCACCTCACACAGCTCCTGCCAGCAAGTGGGTGCCGTTAACAAACAGTGCAGACTCTGGGGTTGGGACCACACAACAGTAGTATGGGAAGCTCCCAGGCAGTGCCAACGTACAGCCAAGGCTGGGACTAGGTGTGTATAAGAGATCAGGAGAAAGAGATCTGTCCCAAGGCTTTTGGAGCTGGTGGGTGGACAGGTGAGGACCGCCAGGCAACTGGATACTAGGAGGACCCCTGAGATGGCTGCGGACCCGGAGGGCACTCAGGACAGCAGAAAGAGCTGAGGAAACTCAGAGCAGTAGGTGAGTGTGCCGCTCAGGCCAAGGGAGAAGAAGAGGCCGCTGAGAACTGATAGCTCCATTTGTGCTCCATTTGTTCTCCCAATTACCCCCACCAAAAGGGGTTTCTGTTTGGTGCCTAAGAACGTAGAAGCCCAGAGAGGTCAATGACCGGCCCCTGACCACACCCAGCTGGGAGCTCCAGGGTCTCTGGTCCCACTGACCCTGGCATAGCCTCTGAGAGCAGGGGCAGAACTGATGCTCTCACAGGAGTCATCTCTGTCTCCTCACTTGAGGGAGACTGTCCTGTCCTTACAAAGGAACATGAAAAAATAGCTGATCAACATCTGCATGATGAAAGATGTTCCTTTATGTGAATTTTAAATATTATATATGTAAAATGTTTCATCAGACATGTTTTTTTTCAGTGCCAAATTTCTTCCTGCTTTTCCTGGGTCTGATATGAGGTTAACATCCCTCTTAGAGGTACCTTAATTTGGAGGGAGGAGGGGGGCCGGACAAGGTCACATTAGTTATTTGTTAGATTGTGCAATGATGAGTGAATGGATAATGGAGTTGCTCTCCCTCTCCTCCTGGGTCTGGGGATTACAGAGTAGGAGGGAAACCCCTGCCAGCACAACTTCAGGGAAAACAGCTCCTTCTCCTCCTCCCCTCCTCCCCTCCTCTCTCCTCCCTCCTCCCTCCTACCCTCCTCCCTTCTGTCCCCTCACAGACCTCAGGAGCCATGCAAGGGGCATCTCACCACTGCTCACCTTGGCAGCCAAGCCAGAACTGGGCATCCCATCAGGCTGAGAACGCAGTCCAAGGTGGAGGGTTCTGTAGAAAACAGTTCTCTGTGTCGTTTTATGAGAAAATGTAGATATCACGTTAAGCAATTAAGTGGGTTATATATTGAGACCTCATTCGTAGACCAAATATTATAATGATAGAATGTAAAGAATATAATCTTAAATTGAGGCTGGAGAAAGAAATGCTGGTCTGGAAATTAGTGGCATTTTGTTTTTCAGAAAAAGTAAGGGTCAGCTAATTGCCTTTCACTCTGGTCTGGCCCAGGAGAGGCCTCACACAGTAAGAGTGTGTGGAACAGATGGTATAGCCCCTGTGGGGAACAGTCTGGCAGTTTCTCAGAAGGTTAAACAGAGAGTTATAATATGACCCGGCAATCTCGCTCCTAGGGAAACAAAAACATATGTCCACAGAAAAACTTGTACATGATGATCATAGCAGTGTTGGTTACAATAGCCAAAAAGTGAAAACAATCCAAATGTCTATCAACTGATGAGTGGATAAACAAAATGTAGTATATCTCTACAATAGAATACTATTCGGTTATAAAAGAATGTATATAGTAAAGAATTGAACCTTGCTGAGAGAGAGGTCTGGCTTTTGCCTCTGCCTTCTGAGAGTCTCTAAGCCCTTGGGATGTCACACCAGAAAAGAGTGTTTCATTCGCCAGGGGTCTTGGGTCACCACAGGTAGCCTAACAATATGATTTTGGGTGGGGCGTGGATCACATGTCATTATCTCAACCTCTGGAAGGGCCAGATGGAGACAGTTCAGCCATGTGAGCAGTCAATCATGCTTATGTGATGGAGCGCCAATAAAAACTCTGGACGCCAGGTGAGCTTCCCTGGGTGACAATATTCATGCCAACATATCATTGCTGGGAAAGTAATGCTGCCCATAACTCCATGGCAGAGGCCAACTGGAAGCTCCATGTTTAAAACTTTCCTAGACTCTGCCATATGTGCTTGTTCCTTTGGCTGACTTTAAGCTGTATTCTTTAGCTGTAATAAGCAATAACCATGAGCATAACAGCTTGTGTGTGTTCTGTGAGTCCTTCTAGCAAATTATCAACTGTAAGGGTGGTCTTAGGAGCCCCCAAACTTGCAATTGGTGTCAGAAGTCAGGGTGGTCTGGACTATCCCTCCAACTCCACAGAATAACACATGCTACAACATGTAGAAACTTTGAAAATGTATTGTAAGTGAAAGAAGCCAGTCACCAAAGACCACATATCATATGATTCCATTTACATGAAATGTCTGGAATAGACATATTTATATAAAAAGTAGATTGCTGGTTGCCTAGGGCTGGGAGAAATGGGAGGTGACTGCTAAAGGGTATGGGACCCTTATGTTTAAATGTTCTTTAAAGAGCATTTAAAATGTCTTAAAATTGATTGTGGCGTTGGTTGCATACCCTTGTGAATGTGTCATAAACCACTGAATTGTACACTATAAATGGGTGAATTGTACGGTATGTGAATTATATCTCAAAAAAACTTTACCCAATAAAAAGGGGGTGTATGGAATTGAAGCTCTGGAAGAGAAACTTTGTTATGTTCACTGGTGCGTCCCCAGTGCCTGCAATCCCTCCTGGAGGACAGGTACTCAATAAACACTATGCAATAAATACGTCAAGTGGCTCCTGGAATCAAAGCAGGCCCCTGAGGACTCCCAGTCTGGGACTTGCCAGCCAACTCCCCTTTGCAAAGACAAGAGCTGTTTTTAGAGTGCCTACACCCCCACTCTGCTTTGGGATCCAGCCAAAAGTTTAGCCAGACCCAGCCAAGGTGAAAGCCTAGGGGTGAGAGCAGGACAAAGGGTGATGAATGGGGATATCAAGAGGATTGACCCACTTGGTCCCAGGAGTTGGAAAGGCCCCTCCAGCTTCCCGAGGGTTAGTTCAAATCACCAAAGGGGTTCCTTGGGGCAAAAGGTTTGAGTCTGAGGCTCTCAGATCTGAGGGCTGTGAGGAGGGACCAGGCCTGTCTCCTTCAGGAACAGTCTCAGGCCTGGGGGAAGGGGTACCAAATGCTCCAATCGAGCTCAGGCAGGAAGAACAGGGCTCAAGAACTGACTCCTTCCTTTCTCTCTAAGGCTCCCTGATTCCTCCCCAGGTGGCTTTGGGTCCAGCTAGGAGGTCATCTGCCCTGCCTCCCTTATTCACCTTATTCAGAATGTGCAATGAACTGAATCCACACTCTCATTTTATACGTTCTGTTTCTCAGGTGAGATAGTTAACACATCTTCACGCGACTAACCCCAGGCGTCTATTCTATTCCAGGCACTGGGCAGTATCTGTGGGACACAGAGTGCGTAAAGGCACTTGTTCCCTGTCCTCTCCTGGAGTTCAATCTAGCTAGGAGCCAGACATGGGCATCACCTGGCAGAAGACAAGATAAATACTGTTACAGCTACCTGAGTGGAGAAAGACCCCCAGGAGCCCAGGGAAGGGCAGGGAGGGGACCAAAGAGGCTTCCCAGAAGAGGAATTGTCAGGACTGGGTCCCTGGTGGGACGTTACCTGAGAGTAGAAGCAGCTCATTCGAGATAGAAGGAGCGTGAGCAAAGGCTGGGGGGAGGGGTGTGAAAGCCCAGGGCTACTCAAGAGGCCACCGGAGTCTAATAGGTGGAGGGCCGGACAGGTACAACTGCAGCTGTAGCTAAAGAGAGTGCATGGAAAGGCAAACGTCCAGAACCGGGAAATGATAAATTATGGTTCGTCCTCACTGAGGAACAGTACTACCCAGCACTGAACGAGAACTAATGACCTATATGCCTAAGAACACAGAGAAATATCAAAAACATTGTGCTGAATGAAGCCAGGCACAAAAAGAACATACTGTTTGATGTCGTTTGTATGAAGTTCTAAAATGGGCAAAACTAATCAATAGAGATCAAATCAGCCGTCGCCTGGGGCCAGATGAACTGGAAAGGGGCAGGAGGGAACTTGATGGGGTGATGGAAATGTTCCGTACGTGACCGTTGGGACGGTACATATTTATCAAAACTTATCCAACTGTACACTAAAAATAGGCGAGGTTTTTTGTGTGTAAATTACACTTCTATAAAGTTGATTTAAAAGATTTTTTTTTTCAAAGGCCGAGATGAAATCGTTAAGGACTTTAAATGTCATGTTAAGAAATTCGGACTTAATTAGTAAAAGGTTTTTCAGTTCCCTTTGGTCTGGTTTGGTAGCAAGCAAAAATCCAACTCAAGCCATCTTAAGTGAAAAAGAGAATTTCTCTGAAAGTTCTGGGGGCAGCTCACAGAATTCAAGGAAGATTTGGGGCTGAAATCCTGATGAGCCTTCTCTAGCTTCACCTCCCAATAACCCCGTGACCTAGTTCTAGTGTTCCCCCCATAGCTGAGGACACAAAACAGAAGCAAAGCGACTTGTCCAGGGACACACAGCCAGCAAGCAGCTATGTCAAGCTTGGAACCAGGGACAGTCTAATGCGATACCCGTGTCTCGACCACCAGACCTGGAGGAGCAAGAAAGAGTTCATTTGAAAAGGTGGTAGTTTGAAACAAAGCCACGTAGATTGAGGGAGAATGGGAAGGGGGAGCGGGCACAGAGCACAGGGAGCAATCCTGCTTGAGTCAGGAGCAGCCGATGGGCCAAGGGACTGGAGGGGACAAAGGGAGACTCCGAACTGCAAATGGCCTGAGGCCTGAGGGACAGAGGGGCATGTACCTGGATGGGGGTAGCTTTCCAAGAAGTTGGGACTGCTTTTCCAGATCTGAGTCAGTCCTGAGCTTGAATCTCAACCCCACTGTTCTTGGGTAGGTCTCATAACTTCTCATTTCTTCAAATGCAAAAGGACTTAATGACACCTACAAGTGTCATCAAAATTAGAGATGCTACAACAGAATGCTCCTCCAAGTACCTGGCACTGAGCAACTACAATAAATATCAGTTATTAGTATATAATTATATATTCATAGAGCTATTGTTATTGATAATAATATTGGGTCCATTGTGCCTCCTCCCCCAACCTGCTCACCTCATCAAGCATTTTCTCTTATTCTGGGCCAGAAAGGAGGGTAGCCAAGCACCAACCCTCAGAATGTGACATTTCCTGGAATGAGTGAGTGGGCCCGGAAGAGTAGGGGACTGAGAGCCATTGGTGCCCACAGAGAGCCCTGGAGTTTGTAAGGGCAGCCTCGGTTCTCATAGCAAAAGCTGCAAGACACATTATTCTTTCAGGAATGAAGGCATCAACATTGGACTCTTGCCTACATGGAATAAATGATAACCTATTTATTGTGATTTGGGGTAGACCGGCCCCTAGATCTCTCCTCCCACCTTGTACTGTGGAATTTTGTCATAGGAATCCCATTTCTTTTTCTAGAGATTCTTGGCTCCATGGAAATGCAGTCCTGGTCTCACCTGGCTACTGAGCCATCCCATTAAGTTCAATGACATTGGCATTGAGTTTCTCACCCCTTTCCCTGAGAGAGAAGTAGGGATGGGGAAAAAAGAGCGCATCCCGGAGTGGAGGGGCTCGCACATGCTAATTGCCCAGTAAGTGCCAAGATCTGTCCAAGGGCTTCAGCTACATCATCCGACTCAGTCCTTACAACGGCCCTATGCTATAGATGCATTCAACTCCGTTTCCCATGTGAGGATGCAGAGGCTCAGGGGATATAATGTCCCTTAATCGAGCTCACACAGCCCCGCAGTGGTGAAGTCAGAATTCCTACCCCGAAGCCTCCTTCTTCCTACTGTGTCCTTTCTGAGGTGGGATGGGCATGAAAAAGCATCAGCCTACATTTCACAACCTTGTCCCGGAAAAGCAGCAATGTTGAACAGGTAGAGGGGCCCTGACAGGCCACACAGCCAAAGCGCTGTGACCTGAGGCAGCCCAAAGCCCAAGTTCATCATTCAGGCAGCCGAGACCCACTGCTCCTCAGAAGGCTCTGCAGGTCATCCTCTAGAGGCCCCAGAGTGGTTAGGCAGGCCAAGAAAATCTCCAGGATGAGCAGTGGGGCCTGCATGTGAAGGCAGAAACCTCAGCTTTCCCCGCTCTCCAAGCTAGCAGGCCTAGATGCCAGGAAGAAGGGTGCCGAGGCCCCACAGCAGCTCACAGGGCAAGAAGGCACCCTGGATGCAGCCGGATGGGAAGAGAGCCTGGTCTCTCAGCACAGCCCCCTCCCAACTCTGAGAATAGCCCCTGGGAAAAGTATAGCTCCCTCTCAACCCCAGAGACAGTTCCTCCTTAGGATCCATAGATTTGGAACAAAAAGTTACCCTACTCCTCCATGCCTCCTGCCTCTGCTGCCCACACCTTTGGGCTCCTGGCAGGGACTGTGCCCTGGTCAGGACAGCTGGCAGCCCATGTGCTTCCACCCCCACCCTCTCCCTGTTCTCAACTCCCAGGTTATAACCGGGGCAAGAAAAGGAGGCCAGTCTGGGGGTGGGCCTTAGAAAGAAAGGGAGCATGGATCCAGAGGAATATAAAGGGCCGTGGCGGTCCTAGCCAGAGACTCTTTCGCATGCTGCTCTGTACCTGCCCAGCACCATGGTAATGTCTGGTGGCCCCTGCCAGCTGTGTTCTCCAGGAGCTTGGGTATGGAGGCTGGCACCAAGGGCCCCTCCCCCAAGGTATTAAGGGCATGGAGGATCAAGGCCAGGGAGGCCCCTTCTGCCATCTGATAGCCAAGACAGCTACCAGGGTTTTCTTCTCTGCTTTGGGTGGCAAGGATGAGGGATTTCCTGATCAGGAGAGGGTTGAGCGTGTCAGGAGCTCTGGGGTGTGTGTGTATGTGGACATCATAGCATGTGAATCATTGTGTGTGCCTGTGTGCGCCAGCACAAAATTTTCTGTGTACAGCTGGGGGGGCGTAGACGTGGGGTTCTTAGTTAAGCATTCCTGTATGTAACTGTGTTAGGAGTCATTCATTTAACATGTATTATTGAGCATCTACTAAATGTCAAACACCTTTCTAGGTGGTTGTAATATATCAGTGAACAAAACAAGCAAAGAGCCCTGCTATAACAGGTCTTAAATGGGGTGGGGGAGCTTAGGAAGGATGAAGACAATTTAAAGAAGCATAGTATATAGTAAGTTAGAAGGTGAAGGGATGGGCTGCAATTTTAAGTAGGGGTGTTAGAGTAGGACTCATTTAGAAGGTGAATTTTGAGCTGATGCCTGCAGGAGGGGAGGAAGTTGACCACGAAGATATCCAAAGGAAGAGTCTTCCAAAGAGAGTACAGCATGTCTGGCATTTTTTAGGAAGAGCCAGGAGGCAGGGGAGGCTGGAGCTGGGTGAGCAAGGAGTTGTGGAATAGATGGGTGATGTTAGGGAGCTGACCAATGGCTCTATGCTATCCTTGTGTGTCCATCTCAGCGCACGCCTCCCCGTCCATCCCCACGGTCCCCATTTGTCCAGTGCTTTGCGCGTGTCCCTTTAAGCCCAGGTGTGCATCATTCAGCCTGGGCACCTGTATGTTCTTAACGGCATTCATGTACCTGTGTACATCCCAGAGGCAGACGTGTCCCTGGTTCTGAGCATCCAGGAGCCCCAGCTTGCCCACTCCTCCAAGTGCCACCTGGCTGGGCCTCTCATGCTCACCGATGACAATGTCTGCTCCGCTTTCTCCAGACACCGGCTCTACGCTGCGCATGGGCACTGGTCCTGATGTGCCTGGTGGTCCTGCTGCTGCCACCTGAGGGTGCCCTGGGGGAGGGGCTGCAAGTGCAGCAACCCCGCAGGCCCAGGGCGGCCTATTGGCTGACCACTTTCAGCCAGCTCAACAAGTACATAGAGAAGCTCTTCAACGGCAGGTGGGTGGCAGGTGGGCGGCAGAGCGTGGAAGGGAGGGAGGGGGTAGGAAACGGACGCCACCCGCCCCCACCCCACACGCATGGCAGCCCCATGACCTCTGCAAAGATGTGTTTCCCAGCTTGAAGTCTAAGGACACCAAGAAATCTAAAGACGTTAAAGACCCCAAGAAAACCTCGGACAGCACAAAAACTCCCCCGGTGAACACCACGAAACCCCTGTCAACGAACGCCGCGAAACTCCCACCGCGCAATTCCACGAACCCCCCACCGCGGATATACTCGAAACCTGAACCACCGACCTCCTCCTGGGGCCCCAGGTAGGAGAGCCCAGGCTGCGCCGGCAGCAGTCAGGGGCCTCGGGGACAAATTGGGCAGGAGCTAGAGGAAGCCCTGGGAGGGTGGGGAAGATACCAGGGCCCCAGGGACTTCCTTCTCCAGGCTGGGCTTTGACCTCTAGAGACTCCCTCCTCAAGTCTCCCTGCCCACCCATCCCCTTTACATTTTGAGAGGGGCCCTATTCTCCCTTCTCACCCCACCCCACCCCCCCCACCCCCTGCAGGTGAGAACAATAAAGAGAAACAGAATCTCTGTTGCTTCTGTGACTAATGTGGGCCCTGGGCAGGAAGGAACCTGTCCTTCCAGGGGGAGATGGGACTCCGGAGCTACTGCTGTGGGAGGAAAAGATGTCAGCTGCAGAGGCTTCTCTGCCCCTCCCTGCGACTCCTGCACCTCCCCAACCTCATACTACCTGCCAGAGAGGGGTCTCTACCAGGGGAGAGAGCAGAGAGGAGCCGGTCCCAGCAACCTCCAAGGAGGGGCTTCAGCCAAGCCCCACCCCACCCGCAAGTTTCCACACAGAGCAGGGCAGCTTGGGTGCCAGCCGAGGTGTCAGCATTGGCACAAGAACGGGCAGCAGCGCCTTTGTCTGCCCCTCAGTGTGCAGAGCGCAGGGTCTTGCCTTTGCTTCCTGGCCCCTTTCACCCCCTCTGGCAATGAACAGAGCAGGAAAAGGGATTGGAGCTCAGCCAGGGCCTGTCCCTGACAAGCTGTTTGCAAGGGTGGCACTCTCCTCTGGTGGCTGGCGGCCATCAGAGAAGCTTGGGCAGGGGCAGAGGCACATCTCATGCCAACTCACACACGGGTGTGTCCTGAAGAGGGTCCTAGTTCCTGCCCCTGGGAAGTGTCTACACCTCTCCCTACCCAGAACCCATCCCTTTAGCTGCCAGGAAAAATTCTGGGGCTTCAGGCGCCGTCATCTGGACCCAAACTTTGATCTCCTGCTGAAGCCAGTCCCCCTCCCAGACACCCCCGTGGACTTAAGAATCAGCCTGAGCCGTGCGTTTCCTGCATTCTCTCCAGCCCTTTGCCTTTCAGGGCCTAGATCCATTTTCAGGTCATTCGCTCACACCAGATGCAGCCAGGACTGGAGGGGAAACACAACATGGTGTGGTTGCCATGGGGGTCAGAGTAAGGTGCCGAGCCCGGGAAAGTGGACCCCCTCATCCACCAAACCCACAAGCCCCATCTCTGTAGGCAGAGCATGGGGGGAGGCAGGAGGAGCCGTTCCAGGAACCGGAAAGGTTCAAGTTCTCTCATCACTCCCCCCCACTGCCCCCCAATGACTGTCCCTAATCCACAGTTGC
>NW_024352004.1:402208-536170 GCF_902729225.1 Pteropus medius
GCATCACCCCATCCTACCTCTTCAGATGGCTGAGAAGGACAAGGTCTGAGGAAGGCCATGGGGGCTCCCCAGGACCCCTCCTCAGCACAGGCCTCCCTCGGGATCTGGGTTCTCACCCTCCCAGAGCTGGAGTGTGGCGTCCACAGATTGAACTCCTAGAAGTGGCCACAATTTGGCTAATCCAGTCTCCTCCCCAGAAGGCCACATTTCCCCCAGCGGCCTCCCTTTCTGCAGCTGCTTGAAAGCTCCTTCTCCCAGGAGCTCACTACTTCTCAGGACAAGTTCTCTCCAAATTTCTGATTCTTCAAAGATGCTCCCATATAGTCCCCAAAAGCCTGCCTTCTGACGCCCCTTCCTGGAGCCACATGGAATTAACCATAACCCTCTCCCACAAGATGGAGCTTCCACGTTTGAAGAGCACGTTATCTCTCTGCTCACCTTTCCAACACATTCCTGGAAACTGCTGGCTGGCCGATGGCTGCATCACAAGTCTGCCCCTCAGAAGCTCCCATTTACCGAGCATTTCCCTGGGTCAAGGGCCATGTTAATTGTTTCACATGCATTATTTTATGTCATGCTCACTACAACCCTATCATTCTTCCTCTCATTTTACAGATGAGGAATCTGAGGCTCAGAGAGGTTATATTCCTGACCAAAAAGCACAGAGACAGAAAGTGACAGATTCAGATTTGAACCCAGGTTCATCTGACTCTAACACAGATGCTGGATCCCGCCATCTGACTGCTGTCTGCGCAGGATCTTGAACAAGCCGCTGTACCTCTCTGAGCCTCAGTTTCCTCCTCTGTAGAGTGAGGATAACCGTATCACCCTCGCAGGGTTGTTGGGAGGGTTAAATGCCCCTGGCACACAGTAGGCTCCTTTTTTCAACAATCCACACATGACACCATCTCCAGACCACTCTCCTCTGCCTATGCCTCCGCAGAGCCCTGTATCCCCTGATGAGCCATGCTCCAGCTGCACACAGCACATCTACGCAGCTCCGACCCGCCCAGAGGAGGGCAACTCCGACGCCACAGATGCAGCTGGTGACTGTCTTAGCACCAGTCCTTCTGGGCTGGGCCGTCACCCCTGCCCCCATGCCAAGGACACTAGGCTACAGGAAAGCATGGGTGGGGGTGCAGCTGGGAGTAGACTGATAAGCAGGAGGGTCTAGAGGTGCTGAAATGGGAAGATTCAAGCTCAAGACTGCTGCTTCATTGACTTGCTGAATGACCTTGGAAAGGTTCCTGTCTCCCTGTGGGACACAGCTTGCCCCTCTGTGAAGTGGAGAGGATGAGCTGAATGGCTCTGATGACCCTATAGATCTTCTGGATCATTCATAACACCCTCCTTCCCCTTCTCCTCTTCCTTTCTCTCCCCGTTTCTGTCCTGGCATTTGGCTGCTCTTGCCCCCACCAGGGATCCACAGAGACACACAGAGAGAGGCTATGTCTTTGATTTGCTTTATTTAGCTTGTGTGGGAGCAGGGAGCAAGCTTTGGCCACAGCCAAGGGTGTGGATGGGAGAGCTGGGCTGGCACTATCCTAGGAGTCAGAGGAGGCAGAACGTGGCATTACAAGTCCATCGGGCTGAGCTCCCTGTGAGGAGATGGCAGTGTAAGTGGACAGTCCTTGTGCCCAAGGGAGACCTCAGGCCAGTCCTGGGCTCCTGTTCTCCTCCCGCCACCCTCCCATTTCAGCCCCAGGGAGCTGGAGAGACAGGGCAGAGACTCAAACCTACCTGGGGGCAGCTGCGTGGGGGGAGCCCCACTCCAAGAAGTCCAGCATATCTTCTTTGTCTCTTTTCCCATACCTGGGAGGGGAGAGGCAGCTGGGGCAAGCGCTGTGCCCAGGTGCCAGCTCACCTGCCTCATGCCTGTCCTTGGACACCATCCCACCTGGGGCACATGGGCCTGGTCAGTACAGAGGCTCTGCTTTCACAAGAGCATGGACGGAGCAGGGGCTGGGGTCGTGGCCCAGGGTCCCAGGAGCTGGGACCTCTCTCCCTCTCTCTTATACACACCTGGGCCTGGTCAGCATGTTGATGTATCTGCGGAGCTCAGCTGCATACTGGGCCATCTGCTCTGGTGTGGCATTGTCCCCCGGGTACACTGGCTCCAGAGGGGCCCCTTCAGTACCCAGTGGTGGCTGCAGCAACAGAGCCACACACGTGGACAGGAGCAGCAGAGACAGGCAGCAGCGTGTGGCGTCCATCTGAGGAGCAATGAGCAGGGAGATAGAGACGGAACAGCACCCACCCCGCCAGCCTGGGGCCAAGGAACCAGAGCAAAGTGCCACTCAGACCTGAGCACCCCACCTCCTAGACACTGCCCTGGAGAGCACGAACAGCCCCTCTCGTGACCAGCGCAGAGGCCGGAGCTCAGCCAGGGCCTCAGCAAAGTAGAAAAGAGTAATGGAAAAGGTGGGGCCATGGAGCAGGAGGCACAGGATGCATGACACTCAGGGCCCATTGGCTCTGAGGAGGCAGATGTGAGGTGGGGGTTGGAGGGAAGGGGTTGGTGGGAAGGAAGGGTGCTCCTGCTCACCTACGGGGCAGGAGACTCAGAGTGAACCTGTGAACCAAAGGACAAAAATCCATAGCCTGTGGTCTGCCCTGACCCCCACCTCAGCCAGGGATAGACATGCAGATGCAGACGGTCATGGTCACAAACATGGATCCCAATCACTCACAAGGTCGTAGTCATACACATTTGTGTTTATAGCCATCACTCACTCCCCACACACATTTTCGGTCTTCTAGTCACAGATTGCTCTTTTGGGGTGACAGATTTGTCCAGATGTAGAGCCAGATCCACACAGGACCTTAGGCCTCCTGAGGCCCTCAGCCCTGCAAAGCAACAACTCCTTCCCCCCATCCCAGGTCCTAGCCCCAGGGAGTTCCCCAGAGCTCCGCAGAGTCTGGGGCAGGCTGAGCCTACTTACCCTGAGTCCCGAACGAGCAAGTCCTAAACCAAGCAGGTGCCTGCTTCAGGCTGGATGGGTGTCCTGCTCTCGGCCATGCCCCTTTATAGTCCTCAGCCCCCCAGAGTCCCCGCCTCCTGTCAGCCTCTCTCACTCCCCAGCCCTCATCCCCTCCTCCCACTGTCTCCCTGGTACCCACGACACCAGTGCTGGGGCCAGGGATGGGAGGGGCACACGGGCGTGTTCTAGGGGCCAGACTAGCAGTGTAACGGGTAAAAGCAGACCACAATAATTCCCTTGTGGACCCCCATCTGTCTTTGGGCACCAGAGCTGGCTTGGTTCAAGGAGGATAGGGTTTTGGGACCTCAGGATGAATGAAGGGTTCTGATTGCAGATCTCGGAACAGCCCCTCCTGCCTCCCAAGGATTAACCCAAAACTTCAAACAGGTCCCCTCAGAGCAGAAGACGGAGGCTGGGGCTCTGAGACCAGTGATGAAGGATGGAGAGGCAGGACTTCCTCTCCAGTGTGGGATTAGAAGAAGGTGGGAACAGTGAAGATGCCTCAGATAACTAGGCAATGTGGAAAAGAGTGGGAACCCAGGCAGAGAGAAACCCACTCTTTGGCTGGTGTGTAGGACACAGAATTAGAACTGACATGCCTGGGTTCAGGGGAAATGCGGGTGCCAATTTCTGGTAGCCATTTCAGAGCCTCCATTCCAGGGAATTGATAAAGACCAGCGTCATTTGTAAAGCCTTGAATTTTCCACAGTGCTCCCAGCTCAATCACCTCACTGAGTCCCTACAACAACCCATTTTACAGATTCAGAAACTAAGGCTCAGAGCCATTATGTCTTATATAACTAGTCAGTGAGACAGTCAGAGATTGAAACAAAGTCTAACTCCAAAATCTGAACTTTTTTTTATCTAAGTGGGGCTGTCAGGGTTTTGCTATAATTTCTCG
This sequence comes from Pteropus medius, assembly GCF_902729225.1. Lineage (NCBI taxonomy): Eukaryota > Metazoa > Chordata > Mammalia > Chiroptera > Pteropodidae > Pteropus > Pteropus medius. Next base: position 406,091 of record NW_024352004.1, read on the forward strand.
CTTTTTAGCTGAGAAATGTGAGGCTCTCAGAAGTGAAGACATTTGCCCAAGATCACACAGCTGTCTAGAACTCGAGTTCTGGCCTAGATTCCCAACCCCACCAATCCCAGCAGTCCTCCCACTCAGGAGCCTCTGACTCTCCTTCTGCATCCCTTCCCCACCTCCCAGCCCCTCCCCAGCTCAGGCGGAGGAGCAGTAGCTGGCTGTGTCTCAATGACACACCAAAGCCCAAGAAAGGAGTAAAGGACCTCTCACTCTCGAGGTTCTGCTGGCCCAGATCAGGACGCCATAAGTGTGTGTTAGGAGAGGAGTTGGGGTGGTGGGGTGAGGACTGGGGATAATGCCGCTGGGATCTGAGCTTCAATTTTCCTCAAGATAATGAAGATAAAGGAAGGCTCAGTAAACATCCGTGTTCTGCTTGTTCCTCGCAATTCCGATATCTGGTAACAAGAAGAACAATAATGCTTCACCCGACAACAACTGACATTCCAACGAAGCAAATACAGAGATGTTCTGTCTCCACAAGCCCCTGCCCTTCCCTGGGCCTAGGTTCAGAATTTGCAAAACAAGGAAGGTGAGTATGCCACCAGGGGGCGCCAGGCTCCAGCCCGAGTTGGAAGAGTCTGGGCTCCCATAGGACTTATAGCCTGGTGGGACCTGTTCTGGCCACTATTTTCGTCAGGCTCCAGCCCCTGCAGACAGATGGTGGATCTGGGAATTGACTCAAGTGCTGGGGCCATTAATAGTTTTGTAAACAGCTTTGTCACTGCCTAAGAAATGAAAGGTACTTCACGATGTCAACTGAACCTATAGCTTTCATTTTTCTCTTTTGCAAATAACAAATCCCTCTTCTGGGACCTCTCTGGGATGTTATGACAATTGAGGAGGAAGAGGTAGTAGCTGTGCTTTTGAAACAGTATGGCCATGTCCAGAACTGCGATAGTTGGTTCTCATTCATCTTTATAAATTCCCAGGGAGTCCTGCTTAGAGTGGCATCAGGGACTTACTTGCAGGCAGGCTAAGTGGAAATGACAGTGGTCCCTCTCCCCCTGCCCAACCACATGCCCACTGGGACAGGGAAGATGACCATTGGGCAGTGTTGGGGATAGAGTGAGGGCCATGATGAGACTAGGAAAAGAACACCCCAGAAACCCCTGAGGTCACAGGGTAAAGGTGAATGGGGGTCCCCACATATAAGACTGCAAGGAGTTTAACCAGCATCGCATCTTTCATAAGAATGCCTCCATGTAGGTCCCAGGACTACCCCAGAAACATCATGCTGGAGAGGCCACATGTAGGTGCTACATCAACAGCCTTAGCTGAGCTCCTAGCCAATATCCAGGAGCACCCACTGGACACATGAGTGAGCCTTCTTGGACATCAGCCCCGTGGAGTCCTGAGTTAGACAGCTGCAGCCTCAGCCAACCTCTAACTCATTATGTGAGCGACTCCACCTGACAACTGCTTAGTCAAGCCCTTCCCAATCCTGATCCACGAAATCATGAGTGAAGTTGAATGGTTGTTTTAAGCTCCTAAGTTTTAGGGTAACTTGTTATGCAGTGTGGTAACGGCAGACCTACTCTTCTCCCATTCCTCCCTTCCCACTGGCTGGAACACCCAAACCGGCGATGGTGGGCCATCTTCAGTCATGGAGATGAGGGCATGGGGAACCCACAAAATAGGACCCTGGGCTCTTGGATGTCCTCAGAGAGCGGAGCTACCAACTCCCCAGATGCCACTTGTGTTTGATATAAAAGAGAAATAAATTTCTATCTTGTTTAAGCCACTGTTAATTCTGTCTCTATTTAAGAAGCCAAATCAATACCCTAAAAATATAATGTGTGTAAAACAAATAGCTCAGTATCTAGCACATAAGTGCTCTTTTTAAAAGGTAGCTTATTGCTGTCATCATCATTAATATTACATCTAAGGCTCCCTCCACTCCAACGTTGAGTCTGATCAGCGGTGAATTAACCACCTTCTCAAAACTCCACCATGTAAACGAAAGGTTAACCCTTTCGTTTACTGATAGTAAACCAGACATGTCAAGCTGGGCAGAAATTGTCTGTGACCACGCAGAATTCATACCAGAGATCTCCTCCATCAGCATCAAACTGACCACAGCCCTCCCAGACAGACCAAAAGATGGGATTATGGACACTGACACAGATACACATCCTCCCGCTTGCCTGACGGTGAAATGAACCAAAGCTCGTGGCAGCCAATTTGTGCCCTTATCCTACCTCTCCTGGTGCAGGGGGAATGGGATTGGAGGAGAGAAGATGGGGGAAGGGGGGCAGATAAGATAGGAAGTGGATCTCAGATAATGACAGCAGGCAGAGGGAAGCAGAGAAACTAACTCTACCCTGAGAAATAAGGAAAGGCTTCTGGGAGATCACTCCCCTGAAGATGTTTGCCAGACCGAAGGAAGGAAAATGGCTCTGAAGGTGGAGGAGGGGCCTGGGTAAAAGCATCAGAGTCCGCATAGCTTGTGACCTGCACCAGTCCCCGGACCTGCCTTCACCTCATGCTTCCGCCCCTACCTCGAATGAGACTGGAGGGGAAGATAGGGGTCAGAGCTCCGAGGCCACCTAGAACAGGTCGTATCCATACAGGAGCCACTCTTCCAGTTATGGGTCTTCTCCCAGAGCCACCTAACTGCAAATAGTCCTGCATGGCCCTATCCTCCAAAGTGACACCACTCAGCCTTTCTGCCTTTTTTACCCTCTCTGGGTCTGGGGCTTTGGCCTCAATCTGATTCTCCCTCCCATCCCCTAGCTCCCCACCTCAGCCTCAGCCAGGTCCTGCTGAACTAGAAGCCCAGAAAAGAGCTCACAGAGGAGGCTGTGTCTGATGGAGGAGACATAAGCCTTTCCTTCAGGGGAGCCACCAGATCTAGATCAGAGACAGGACACAAAAAGATGGGCAAAATAGAGCAGTGTCCATGAGAGCTGGGCAGCCACGGAGGGCAGGAAAAATGCTAGATCATCAGGGACAATCGAGGTAGGCCTCCTGGAGAAAGGGGGCTGGGAAGGAAGGGCGTCAGAGACCAGCCTGCAGGTAGGCTCTGGGATTCCTCGAGGTCACAGGTGCAGAGTGATGAGAGATTCAGGTCAGATTCCAGTTTAAACATCTACAGTGCCTTCGGCCTTTTGTGTCTGGTCCAGGGAAAGAGAAAAGGGGAGCACAGGAGGGTGCACCCATGGCCTTGTCACCTGAAAGGCACAGTTAGTGACTTTTCCACTGAACATGAATTCAGCAAGGTGGTGGAGGGCAGTTGCTACGGAAAAAGGCAGTCTCCACACTCCCATAACTCCTCCCGCCCAGGGAATGGGGGATGTTAGTTATAACCCCCCCACACAAACCTCACTCCCCAACTGGCTCTAACTCCACAGCTCCATCTTGGATCCTATCTGCACCTCCAGTCACTAGAGCCTTGGGGGTTAGTAACACATCTCTTCAGGGTAAACACCCTGGGCGTTTGTGCCTAGCTCGCGAACCCAACCGCTTTCATCTTGAGGGGTGCTAATCTGTGCCCCTCTACTCTCCTGGGCTGCTTAGCATGCTCTTTTCCACCCTCTCCACCTCCCAGTGACTTCTTCCTGCTCCTCCCTGCGCTTTTGAAGAACTTTCATTCTGCCCTCCTCCTACCCCACTAGGGAGTTCCACCTGGCCCCTCTCCACTCCCAGGGCTGGGCAGCGATGTCTTCTTTTAGCTCAGAGCAGCGGGAGCCCCCATTCCAGCCCAGCCATGTCCTGGGGAGCCTTTTATCTGAGGTGCCTAGCCTTCTCTCATCTCTTGCACCTCCATCCCACCTGGATACCCCCTCTAAGAAGGAGAAACGAAAGGAAATACAAACGCACACATTCCAATTCAGTGAAATTTGCTCTTTATTTGGGGATCAGGGAAGGGCCACATACAGCCCTCCAGCCCAGTGGGGGAGGGGAGCACGGAGAAACGGAACTAGGACCCTACCCTGAAGCCTACCCAGCCGCAAATATGCAAATGAGGTCGGTGTAGGTAGCATCTCTCCCAGGAGGCCTTGGGGGTCGTCACCACTGGTAGGCGACTTCAGGCCTGTAGGAGGGAAAGGAGAGGCATCGCAAGGAGCCCGGCCAAGGACCTGGAGAGGCGAGACTGGGGGGTAAGTTCTAGATGGCGGTGCAGGGTGGGACTCCGTGGGGCAGCAGGACAACGTCGCGCTCTAGAGGGCGTGACGAGGGGGGCGCTTTTACCGCGACGTGACCGGGCGGTCGGGGCCGTCTGGGAAGAGCAGTTTCGAGAGGAGCCCGGCTGGGCTGTCCCGTTTCCCATACCTGGGGGCGGGATCAGAGATGGGCGCGGTCAGATCTGGCCACGCCCTGGGTGGAGCGGGGCGGAGGGTGGGAGCCTCAGGGACCCGGCTCTGACCCGCTGGGAGCGCGCGCTCACCGCTGCCGAGTGACCAAGTTGAGGTAGTGGCGCAGGGACGCGTAGTAGCGGCTCAGCTCCTCGGGCGAGGCGTCTTCGCCGGGAGCCTCGGGTTTAGTGGGGTAGGCGTCGACCAGCGCCCCCAGGCAGGCGAGCAGGGCCAGCAGCACTGTGGCCATAGCGGGCCACGGCCTGCGAACCGTCACCATCTGCAGAAGGGGCAGTGGAGCGTGGGCCATCCCAAGCCTCGACCCCCGACGGCAGGGGACTGAGGCTGCCGTTGGGCCCACGCTCCAGCAGCCTGTCTAGGGCTGGTACGGGACCAAGGCTCAGCCACCGACTCGCTGTGTGTCCTCAGGCACTGCACTGCCTCTGGCCTCAGTTTCCTCATCGATCGGAGGGGCGTGAGCCCTGCCTGCCTCCCCTCCTCTCACTCGTGCTGCCCAGAACGGTGGGCGGAGGAAGAGGGCGATGCTGGCTGTGGGGCCTCCTAGGCCTCTTTCCTACCCACTTCTGCTGGCTCCCTTCCAACCCAGCTGCCCATCACTCGGCCACAGTTTCCACCTTCCCAGCCTCAGTTTCACCACAAAATAGCCTGGGTTACCCGCGTCAGACCGTTCTTGGGCCGCAGGACACTCACAGCAACAGCTCCTGAAACCTAGATTAGCAGGAAATGGAGAAAGGAGTCCCAAGGACTGGACTGCTGCAGATTGCCTTGTGGCCTCCTCTGCTCAGCGCTTCCCTGCGGGGCTTATATCCCAGCCTGTCAAGGGAGGGGGAGTCTGAGGGGGAGGGGGAGCCCAAGGGGGGAGGGCCCTTCTTCTTCCCTTCCTCCACCCCTGCCAGATCACTGAGCTTACACCCTTACACCCAGACAGTGCACGATGTCTCCACCTTGCAGGAGCTGCCAGCCGCCATGCTGGGAATCAAGGTTCCTCTGGACCCAGCGCCTAGCCTGAACCCAGTCTTCACCCCACAGCCCCACGACAGCAGTTCTAGCCTCCTGAGGAAGTGAAGCATTTGGATCTAGACTCCTGGGGCAGCCCCTTGGACCAAGGAAGAGATCCCATCTTCCCTAGCCTGTCCACGGGTGGGGAGTAGGGGGTGGGAGGCCAGACACATTTTCTCCAGCCTGTGGGACCTGTGACCTCTCCTTTGAAAAGACAATCTTTTCAGCTCTGCTCACCAATACCTTGGAGAAGAGCCGGGACTGACAGGATCTATAGGGAAGTCTCTTTCTACTGGCGGCAGGAGTGGGAGCTATGACCTTGCTCTTGACCTACTGCTTATAATGTCCTGGAGGACAGGCCTCTCTGGACATTATATCCCTCTCCTTTAAAGAAGTGGAAAGAGGGGCAGTAGGAGGCAGAGGCCAGTTCCCTCCCCAGAAGCAGCTGAGTTGGCCACCTGTACATTCAGCCTGGCATATGCAGGCCTGACTTCAGCCAAGCCTGGCATAGAGACCCCTTCCAAGGTAGCGTGCCCTCATCCCCATCCAGGTGATGCCAGGGCTACCTAAGCATGTGCCACTGTCCTCAACCCTTTGTAGTCTCCAGGGCAAGATCTTCGGCCAGGTGCTTTGAAGGAAAGAGGAAAGGACTAGCGTTTATTAAGCACATACTAGGCAGTACACGATGCCAGGCCCAACAGCACCGTGACCTGACTTTATCCCCAGTTTACAGATGAGAAACTGAAGCTTAGAGAGGCGAGTGAACTGCCAAGGTCACTCAGGATTCAAACAAGAGAAAAGGGCTGAGGCAGACCCCAGGAAGAGGCCCTCTCAGTCATGAGGCACAGAAAGGCTCACTACCTGGAATAACCATGGGGCTCAGGAGTCCTGCATGGGAGCAGGGGATGGGAGGCTAAATTTGGGGCCTGCCATATCTTTTGAGAGGCCAGGGTACAGAGGGGCCTCCAGACTGCCAACCCCATCAGACCCACCTACCCTAACAGGAAGAGGGGTTGCTGAGGAGTCTCCCCATAAAGCCTTTTCCAGCTCCCTTTCCCCAGCCTGGCCAGAGCCCCCAGGGCTTTCTGGCTTCCCATCAGCCATGAGGGCAGGAGGGGCCATCTTGTCCAGCCTCCTGGTTCTGGGCCAGCCGCTCCACCCTCCAGCACAGATGGCCGTGGGTGTTATTTTTAGAGCTCTCCTGAGGTGGAGAGTCCGGGGCTCCCTCAATCACCTTTTTATAGGTTCAATCACCTGCACTCTCCGGAAATGGCTCCTTATCAGCCAGTTGGGCCCCATGGGCTCTGCACATCCCAAGAAAGGCAGGGCAGTGTGCTGAGCATGGAGGTGGAAGAGGACATCAGGGCCAGGGGACATGGACCCTCTCATCAGAGGGAGGAGAAAAATCATCCTTAGGAAGCTTGCGTCTGATGGGCAAGGCATGGCCCTATTCTCCAGGAAGCCCGGTGTCAGAGGAGTCATGGCCGTATCCTTGGGGATCCCCAGTCTGAGGTGAGGGGTGCAGCAGTATACTAGGGAGCCACAGCCTGAGGAGAAGGCCTTCCACTATCCTGGTAGAGTCCCAGTCTGAGGAGCTCCCAGCACTTAGGGACAAACCCAGAGAGACAAGCCTGGGTCCAGTTTGGAGAGGACACAGCAGACATAAAAGAACTCCCCTCCTCCAGAGGCCATGGAGAGACTAAGGCAGGTGCTCACCCTGCGGATGGAAAGGTCAGCCAGGGGCCTGGTGAGGACAGCTGCAATCCCAGGCGTCCGGGCCTGGACCAGGACCCTGCAGGCTGAAGGGGCAAGAATATCCGAGAGAATGGGGGCCATTTGCTCTTCTGACCCTGCCAAGGAGTTTCTAGTGTGCAGATCCCAGGCCAAGAGAGATGACAGGAGTTGTGAGACACCACAGGGAGTCGGTGGCACCCCTGGAACCCTTCACACCTTGAGATGTGGGGGTCTGAGGATGGGAGAAGAAACCATGGGGAAGCTATAGGGTATGGGAAAGGCCCGGATTCCGGGTACAGCCTCTGAAGAAGTCGCTCCCCCATTCACATTCAGCGTGAAAGTAAATGGGACCCGAGGAAGTCCCTCAGGGTGCATCAGGAGCCAGCCCCCTATCCATCACTCGTCCTCCAATTACAAGGCAAGCTGATTGGTTCATTAATCACCACTTCCTCACTGAAGAGTTTATTAACTTGTTGATTAGTGGGGAGGATATCTCAGCCCTCGATCAATAGGCTCAGCTACCACCTGCCACCCACACACCCACCGTCATCACTGACCTGTGACTCAGTAACTATGAGACATGGCTGGAGGTGGAGAGCTGACATCTGTGAAGGAAGAAACTTCAAATACTTGGGACCAGCACCTGCTTCTAACTTGTCTTCAAAAGATAAGGGCAGACAGAATCACTGGGATTTCCTTGATCCCTATCCTCAGAGCACCTAGCAAGGCCACCCCAGGGGTCAGGGAGGCCATGGACTTGAACCCCAGCTGACCATTTCCTTTTCCCAGTGGGCTCAAGGGCCACCTATCAAGATAGTCTTAGCATTCTGTACTCCATCACCCACCCTCCCTCCTCCACTCCCCGTACACAAGGCATCTCTTTGATAGACCATGCACTGGGCAGTGCTAGTTCACGGCCTTCTACCTTCTGGCAAGACCTCATGCCCGAGGTCTTACAGACAGCAGGTTGCCATGCAGCAAGAGTGATTCAGCTCTCATCCAACAAGTACTTGTTATGTCCCTACTACATGCCAGGCACTATTCTAGGCAATGAACAGAGCAATGAACAAATAGGCAAAGTCCTTGCCCTCATGGAGCCTGCATTCAAGTGGCAGGAAATAAAAAATAAATGAATCGAAAAGGAAGCATGTAGTATGTCTGGTGATGATAAGTGCTATGGGAAAAAATCAGCATAAGAAGGATAAGGTGTGCTAGGCTAAGAGGACTTATTTTACATTTTGTGGTTAGGGAAGACCTCACCTATAACATGGTGTTTGAAGGAAGTGAGGAAGCAAACCATGGAGCTACCTTAGGACGAGTGCTCCAGGCAGGAGAAAGAGCAAGGACAAGGGCCCTGCGGTGGGAGCGTGCTTGGCAGCTTGAGGGAATGCGAGGGGTCTCATATGGCTGGAGTGGAGTGAGCAACAGGGAGTTGGAAGGAGAGGAGATCAGGGAGGCATCAGGAGATCAGATAATATAGAGCCTCGTTAGCTGCTATAGGGACATGGGCTTTTGCTCAGAGTGAGATGAGAGCTCTAGTAGAAGTCAAAGGATATGACTTACGTGTTAAAAAAAAAAGAAAGAGAGAAAGCATTCTGGCTGCTGTGTTGAGAATAGACTGAAGAGGTTAAGGGCAGAAGCAGGGAGGCCGGTTAGAAACCTGTTGTGATAATCTGGCCAGGAGGTGATGATGGTGTGCGTGTGAGTGCACGTGCACGCACACACACACTCTTCACAGCTGCCAATGTCTGACACATGTTTCACTCAAGAACAACTTCCAGTTACATCTATATAGTACCGACAGCCTTTCATCTAGCTGAAAAAATTCCTCTGGAGAAGATAGCAGAAAATCAATGAATGTCTGCAGTAGTGAGGTGGCAAATCTGTCTGCTCTCTGATTGTGAAGGCACCTCATTTATTAGTCCATGTGAAACTCTCAAGGCTACTTTGATCACTGGCCACAGCCCAGGAAAATACTGACTCCTGTCATGGTCCTTATAAAAACGCAAGCTCGTCATTTTATCATGAGTGTAACTGTCCTCTCACTTAAAACACTCTAGCCTTTTTTTGTTTGAAATAAAGCAGAAAATGAAGAATAAGCAGTAGACACCATTGAAAAATGGCCACATCTCTCCAAAGGGATATTAGCCATAATGAAGGAAACTTTGTCACCTTCTTGGACAAATGGTCGGGAAGCAGGCAGAGGCACTGTCTATTTCCCATGATCTTCCATCACTTGCAAAACACCATGGAGGGCAAGGAGGGCCATGGGTGAATGAATGAGATCAATGAGCATTGTCCAAACTGTCACACTGTGGATCCTGGTAATATTCAGGGGATGGAAGTGGGAGACGGTAAGAAAGAATTTTCACTTTTTATGATAGAAGCTCTCCTATGAGACCTCCCCTCACTTGAAGTTGCAGGTCTTTGTGTAAAATGCAGTGACAGAAACCTGTGGCATGGTGCAAAGCCAAGGCTCAGGCTTCTCTCTACAACAGATATCAGTGAAGTCTTTCTCTAAAGGACCAAACAGTAAATATTTTAGTCTTTGTTGCAACCGTTCACCTTTGTAGCACAGAAGCAGCCATAGAATTATGTAAAAAATAGACATGACTTGCTCCAATAGAACTTTAGTTGTGGACATTAAAGATTGAATTTCATATAATTCAATTTCCTGTCATGAAATATTTTTTCTTTTGATTTTTTTTTCAATGATTTAAAAATGTAAAAACATTCTTCATCCACAGGACATACAAAAACAGGGCCATGGGGCCATAGTTTGCTGACCCATGTTTCGAAAACCAACTATGAGAGCTCCAGACTGAGTTGTCTGTTTACCAGGAGTCAGTTGGATGCGTTTTCTTGCCTGTGTATGCCAGGTATGCTTGTCACTGTAATTACATAATCTTATAATTCGATTAAATGTTATATAAACTGAAATATGAGTGCATAAAAAATCATTTTCTTGAAAACTGAGTAGAATGCTTTGGAAAGACTCAACCAAGAGTCTGAAATGTTGAATTAGATCTGAAAGATAACTAGATTATTATTCAAGGGGAAACCTAAAAAATCTGGAAGGATTCTTTATCAGATAGTTTCCACATATCTTTAAGTTCTCACCCCACTTAATGAAACAGGAAATAAGAGATAAATTGCAAGAAGGACAAGGGGAATTCGAAAGATTGGTGCCCGAATGTGCATTTCCATGTCTGAAGTCAAAATAAAATGACTAAAGCATATATGTGTTTGTTTTTATGATTGCCCACTATAACTGACTTTTTCAAAAACTGGCCAATGACCTGGTTCTGTTTATATCTAAATAAGGGCTTCTCCAGTATTTTATCTATTTCCTATATAGTTTGAATGTTTTAATAGGATGTATATGTTATTTTAATAACAAAGAAATAATAAAAAAAAATTTTTTAAATCAATGAAGATACAATGTTGCTGTGTGTTGTGAGTCCTGGAACCGGAAGCTATGAGGGGTTTTGGGCTCTTGTCCCCACCTGGGAGGCCTATGCACGTCCCCATGTACTCCTGTTTTTAGGAATAAGCCTCCTGTTTGAGTTTGAAACTTCTCAGGGCCTACAGTCACAGGGAGCCTGTGCTGCTGGTACAGAAACTCAAATTCTGAAAGTGGCATGAATTTGGCAAAAAAAAGATTATAATCTGTGTCAGACACAGTCAGCTCTCTGACCCCCAGGCCATTTCAGACCTTGTATCTGTAACTCTTGATGTCTCACGTGGTACCAGCACATCGTGTGAGCCTAGGAAATGGCCACTGAATCAATGAACAAGTGAGCATACTAGCTAAGATATTGATACAGCTGCCTTAATAAAGACCAAATAAGAGCAGCTTACATATCATTGAGGTTTATTTCTCTCACATAAAGGTCCAAGCTGGCAGACGGTGCAGGGGTAGGGTGGCTCTGATCCAGAAGGAGGCCACGCACCTCCTATCCTGTTACCCCAAGATCATTACACTCACCTGCATGATTGAAGAATATTCGTTCCCCAAATCCACATCCCAGCTAATGGAAATGAGAAAAGTAGAAGTAAGGGACAAGCATTTTCCTTTTAAAAATGTGGTGAGGAAGCTTCACACATCGCTTCTGCTTCTACCCCAGAAGCCAGAACTTAGTCACATGGCCATTCTTAGCTAAGAGGGAGCCTTGCATACATAGTACCCACCACTAGAATATCATCTACCCCCATGGTTTTAACCACTTCTGGGGTGTTTTCCAAAACCAGAAACCGATTCTCTGATTCTCCAAACACCAGCTAAGTGTTCAACAGTTCAATTCAATTCTGACACTAACTACGTGAGTTAGCACAGACCCCATAGCTGAAGGGCTCAGTCCCACCTCGGATGCCTGTCTCAGGCCTCCCGTACTGCTGACCAACCGGCTATAAATCAGTGATTTCCACAATCTCCTCCTCAAGTTTGATAATTTGCTAGTACAGCTCAAAGAACTCAGGAACACACTATTTACATTTACCAGTTTATCACAAAGGATGCTATATAGGATACAAATGAATAGCCAGATGAAGGGCTACACAGGGCAAGGTCCAGGAGGGTTCTGAGTGCAGGAGTTTCCATCCTGTAGAGATGGGGCATGTGGATGGGTTCACCAACTCAGAAGCTCTCTGAACCCCATCACTTAAGGGTCTTTATGGAGGTTTCATCACATAGCCATAACTGATTATTAACTCAATCCCATCCTTAATGCTTGTAAAACACATTTTTGTCCATAAATATAAAATGAGATATACTATATATACTGTATTTGGGCTTGCTTTTTTCACTCAACAATGTACCACAGGCATCTTTCCATGTCAATAAATCTACATCTGACCCTCTCCTCTAGCACCTCCAGTCCTCCTTTCCTATCCTATCACTTATCACTTTCTGTCATGCTATACAATAAACTTATTATGTTTATTGTCTTTCTACTTGCAATGGACTTGAATGTTTGTGTCCCTCTAAAATTCATCTTATCCCCCAATGTGATCGCATTAGGAGGTGGGGCCTTTGTGAGGTGATTATTTCATGAGGGCAGAGCCCTTATGAATGGGATTAGTGTCCTTGTAGAAGAGACACCAAGAGCTCCCTCACCCCTGCCACCACGTGAGGGCACAGAGAGATGACAGACTTCTAAGAACTAGGAAGCATGCCCTCGCCAAACATTGAATATACCAGTGCCTTTATCTTGGACCTCTCATCCTCCAGAACTGTGAGAAATAAAATTTGCTTTTTAAGCTACCAAGTTTATAACTTGTTATAGCAGCCCGAGTGGACTAAAACACTACTAGAATACAGGCTCCATTAGAGCGGGGTCTTTGTTTTCCTCATTGATGTGTCTTCAGCACCTAGAACAGTGTCTGCCACATGGTGAGGGGCCAGCAATACTTGCTGAATGAACGAATCCACATCCTCACCTTCAATGGCCACGTGGTTTACATGCAATCACATATATAAACATATATCCACACATGCACACACTCTTAAAGAAAAAGTCTATTCCTCGCCCACTGCAGTCTAGGTCTTTATTAAGGAAAAAAGCAATCTTCTAAACCCTTCGCACACCCCGCAGGCCAGAGGGTGGGTGATATCAGGCCCTGTCTACAACAGAATGGGCATCATGCCTCGCCTCGCAGAGCCTGTTTCCAACTCCCCTTGAGGCTGCAGAACTAGTGGCTAAGGGCGCAGACTCAGGCCAGGAGGACTTGGTTGGCCACTTGTTGGCATGCGATCTGTGTAACCTCCATGTGCCTCGGTTTTGCCATCTGACAAATATAGACAACAATAGTACCTACTTTACATGACTGTGACAATTTTAAAAGCTATTAAGTTCCAGGTAAAATGGAGTAAGCCCACTCTACTCTGTCTCTCCTCTTGAAAGCAGCTGTAAAACTTGAACAGAAATGCAGGTAGCAGCCATCTGAGGAGTCTGAAAAGTAAAGAGCAGCAGGAAAATTAGGGAAGAAAGTCAGAATTCTAAGTTCCACTGAACTGGCAGTGAGCATCTCAGTTTGTTTGTTTTTTTTTCTGATATTCCCCAGCCTGGACACAAGACAGCTCCCAAGCCAGAATGGGCACTAGGATGAAGAGAGACATCTCCAGCAGAAACTCTAGTCCTGCCTCGAGGTGTGGAAGAGGAAGGTCTCACACTCAAAGAGAGTAGAAGAAACCTTGTTTTTCTTTTCTGTGTTTTCCCATGGCCCAGCCCCCAGGTAATTCTGTGGCAACAGCAGTGGTTACAGTAACATCAGTGGCTGCAGGGGCTCCCAGACACCTAAAACTCTGAAAGAGGAGAACTTCTCCCTCTGATGAAAAGAGGGTCACAAGAGAGTGGGGTGCACCCTATTGCTTTATATTCTCTCTTTGTCCTCCTGCCACATGGCCCTGAAGGCAAGTACAGTCACAGTCAGTGTGGAGCAGAGCCGAGTGGCTCGAGCCCCAGTTTTCTCACTGGAGAACAAAAAAGGGAGACCTCGGGGAATGAGAAAGCAAGATGGAAATCACAGAGATGGAAGAGCAACTTCATCAAGTTGTTTATAAACTCCTGAGCCCGCTGTTCAGGAGCACTCGAATGGATCTTGTCCTAAGCAGTATACCTAAGGCTCTGAGAACTGGACTAGGGGATGAGTCACTGTCCAGGTCCCAGGCTGGCCACTGGATGGGACAGATCTGAATAGCACTGCAAAAGCTTTGACATTGAACTGACATTAAAACTATAACCCACAGAAGTCTGGTTCAAGTCATGCATCCTGAACCCATCTGGGTCAGTTACCTGCTACAACAAAACTGCCAACAGTCTCCAAAGAATTTAAACAACAGCCAGATTCTCCCAACATAATATTGAAAAATATCCAGGGTACAAGCTAGCATTATTTAGCTACTAGAACCAGGAAAATCATCAGCTCTCACAGACAGGTGCAAATGCCAAGATGACACAGATGTTGGATTTCAAAGACTTCAAAGCAGCTATTTAAAATGCTCCGGGGAGTAAGGGCAAATACTCTTTAAATAAATGAAAAGATAGAAAAATCTTCGCTATTAAATAAAATATATAAAAGGAACTAAATGGAAATTTGAAACTGAAAAAAAAATAAAATAAAAATTCACTGGATGGGCTCAAATAGCAGAATAGAGATAACAGGAAAGTCAGTGAACTTGAAGCTAGCTCAACAGAAATGATCCAGTTTAAGTCACAGAGAATGATATTGGAAAAAAAAAAAAACATGAACAGAGCCTCAGGGATATAAAAGGATAGTACATATGGTTTAAAACTCATGACATCAGAGTTCAAGAAGAAAAGAAGAAAGAGTGAAATACAGAAAAAAAAATGCTTGAAGAAATAATGGCTAGAAACTTCCCCAATTTGGCAAAAGACATAAATTTATAGATTCAAGAACCTCAACAAACCCAACAAGGATCATGATCATACTGCTGAAAACAAAACAAAACAAAAAAAGTCTTGGAAGCAGCCAAGGAAAAAGAACATGTTACTTGTAGGAAAACAAGTATGCAAGTGACATCAGATTTCTCACCAGAAACTATAAGGCTAGAAAGAAGTGGAACATTTTCTAAGTGCCAAAAGAAAATAACTTTAACCAAGAATTCCATACTCAATGAAACTATCTTTCAAGTATAAAAATGTAATAAATTCTCAGTGAAGGAAAACTGAGAGAGATTGTATACAGCAGATCTGCACTGAAGGAATTGCTAAAGGAAGCTCTTCAGACAGATGCCTAAAGAGAGTGGTATTTTCTCTCAAAGTTCCATATAGTTATGGATGACCCAGAAATCCCATTCCAAAGTATTTATTCTAGAGAAATGAATACATATATCCACACAAAAACTTGTACACAAATGTTTATAGCAGCTTTATTTATAATTGCTCCCACTGAAAACCAACCACTCTAATGCCCTTCAATGAGTGACTGAATAAACAAACGATAGATATTCAATTCCAAGGTATTTACTACTCAGCAATTAAAAGGAATGAACTATTGATACATGGAACAAATTGGATTAATATCAAAGGCATTAGGCTGAGTGAACAAAGCCTGTCTCACAAGGTTACACACCGTGTAATTAAATTTATATGACATTCTCAAAAAGATAAAACTTTCATGATGGAGAACAGATCAGTAGTTGCCAGAGATTAGGGCTGGAAGGAGGAGCAACTACAAAATGAGTCTTTTGTACTGAGTAGTCCTTCAGAGTGATGTAACTCTTTGGTACCCTGACCATGGTGATGATTACAGGAATCTGTACATGTGTTAAAACCCAGAACAGTGCACCAACCAAAAAAGTCAATATTTTTTATGTTTATTTTTTTAAATTATATTGTTTAAGTTACTATCACTAAAGTGCTTAAAACAGCACTTGGAAAATAGTAAGCTTCCAAAAAGTGTTTGCTACTTAAAAATAAAACAGTTCTCTGAATTTTGTAAGAGCCGAGGCACATGCCTGCATGAGAAACATGAGAAACACTCCCAGGGTGGGGGTGCGCTTGAAGACCAGGAGACTCTCCAGCTTTATTGGGGTCTGTGCCTTCCTCGGGGTCACATCCTAGATGGTGTCACCAGACGATTCTGGCGCAAATGGAAGGGATCCAACAGGAAGAGTAATGATCATTGTGCACATACAGCCCTTTAGGAGGGGGTGAGGTGGGAAGAGGCGGACTGTGGGGTCCAAGCGCACTTATGGAGCATGGGGTCCTGTAGGAGCTCAGGGTTCATCTCCGGAATCAAACAAATCCTGGTTCAAACCTGCTTCAGCTACTCACCCAGCCTCCGTAGCCAGAGCAAGTTATTATATCTCTGAGCCTCGGCTTTGTCATCTGTGAAAAGTAGATCATAAAAGTGCCTGTAAAGGGATATGAGGATTTAATGATATGATGCCTGGTAAGATGCTCGGCACCATTGCCAGCTCATTGTAAGTGCCCAATAAAATGCTACATTTTATTCCTATTATTTGCAATAAAGAGATTGGCAGGATGCACCCTAAATGTGAACAGTGGGTTACCTTTTGTTGTGAGATTTTTATCCCCAACATTTCATTATAAAAATTTTCAAAGTTACAGCAAGTTGAAAAGACTGTTCAGTGAATGTTGCTAGTGAAATTAAGGGTGATTTTCTTTCTTTATGCTTATCTTGGGTTTATAGTTTTCTACAGCAGACATATATTACTTGGGTAATAAAAAATAAACACAGGGGAGGGGAAAAAGAAAAAAAAAAGTTAACCACTCAGGACCAAGGACAGAGCCCCACAATCTAAATTTATTGCTTCCCACTGATAGCTTCGTCTCTGCCATCAACTGTCTTTAGAATAGGCCCCATCTAATTAGGAATTCTTCCAGCCATCAAGCCATTTCGCCCACACGTCACCATTGTGTCCACAGGATGTCAGGAGAGATTTCGCCAAGTGCCTTGCTAAAGTCCAGACACAAGGAGGCTATGACACCTCCACCCCCAAACAAGTAATTCCATTAACGGGCAAGTCAGATCAAGTCAGAGTAATCAGGTCTTCTCTTTCCACATACTTGGGAACCAGGGGTGATAAAAGGGCATGGCTTCTGGAGTCAGACTGCTCTGGATTTGAATTTCACTTGCATTTTTCAGCTGTGTGACTTTGGGAAAGTTGCTGACCTCTCTGAACCTCGCTGTAAAAAGGGAATAAATAAAGCTTGTGTCACAGGCTTCTTTTGACAACCAACATAATGGATCTATCTGTCTCCTTTTCCATCCAAACTGTGGTCTCCTCAAGGCCAAGGCCTGGGGCTTCCTCTCTTTGCACCCCAGTGTCTGGTACTGATGGGAACCCTCGCTTCACCTTCCACTCCTGAATATCCCTTCTCCTCCTCTCTCTCAGTCTCTGCCACCTACATCTCCCCACTTCTCTCCACCATTCTCACCAGCTCCCTTTCTACCTATCTCCTCCTCCTCCTTCACCCTGTACGCCCCCTTCTCTCTCTCCCCCTCCAACTCCTTGTCCAGCTGAAGTGACAGGCTATATCCTCGACTCCATTCCACGTCCCTGGTGTCCATGAGCCACTGTGCAACCCATGGCCTGCTCCGTGGCCCTCAGCAGAGAGGGCTGGTGGATGGGGGTAGTGATAAAGTGGTGTCGACTCATTTACTCAATCACTTGTTAGCAGCTTCATTAGTCCTGAGGGCTCCATGGAAAGCCATTAGTTGTGACTCAGTCCATGCCATCCATCAGAGAGCAGGGTGGGGGGTGACAGCAGAGAGAGAAGAAAACAAGAAACAATCCACGTCCCGCCCTCCTGGTGCCTCCCAGGGAGACCGAGGCCCAGGCCAGCTGCATGGAAACGAGAGTTCTAGGGGCCTCGCCTTGACACCTGCTTCACCAAGAGGACTCTTTACCTCTTATAGGACGCGGGGGTGCTGCCCCCAGCTGGAGGGTGTTGGCCTAAAGCCTGTTCTGATGCCTATACATCCCCGCCACAGGCACTGCGGACCTGCCCGATCCTTGGCACCAAGCACTTGTGGCCCCCCCCAGCCTCCATCCTCCTTCGCCCCTCTGTCCATTTTCTTCTAACCCCCCCTCTGCCCATTCTGCTCTGTCTCCTCTGCCCAGCTCTGGGGGCCCTCGAAGCTGCATCCCAGTCTGAGAGCCATTTCTACCACTGTCACAGGGGTCATGCTGCTTAAAGTTCAGCTCTGGAATGGGGACCATTCAGGAAAACCTCTTGAAACTGCTGTCCCAGAGCCTGAGGCGCCTAAAAACTACCACTGTAACAAGAGTTCTTAAACAGGGTCCTTCAACAGGCTTCATGGGTCTGTCTGTGAACCTCTTGGAGTCGCATAGCAAAATTTGTGTTGAAGCACATTGTTCCTAGGAAGAGCATCCACGGCTTCCATCCATACTTAAAGCTCCCACCACCACCTCCCCCAGATCACCTCTCCTGCTGGTAGGGCTCAGCGGCATTGGGAATTACACCCCCTTCACTCCGTTTGGGTCTGCGCCTCAGAGAGAAAAGCAACAAACTTTGATCCAGCATTTTATTTGCTTCTAAAACAACACTAAAAATTGGAGGACATGTGATTTGTAGAGGCCACCCCCCAACCCCACTCCCTGGCTGGGTCAGGGCCCCTCCCTGAGCTCCCCCAATCATAGCCCTCAACACCCTGCACTAGAAGGGCAGAGATATTTGTCCATCTGCCCCCTGGACTGTGGGCACCTCGCATCCAGTGCTGTTGACTTACTCCTCTCCATCCTAAGCCCCAGCCCAGTGCCAGGCCCGGAAAGAGCCTTGATAAATGTGTGTTGGGTGAAGACATGAATGACTCCCCATTTTACAAAGATATGAGACGTAAAGAGGTAAGGTGACTTGCTTTATATGAGATCACTTAATCTTAACCTGCTGGGTCTAGGCCCCTGACACAGGCCTGGCTCCCCGGCCCTGTGGTGGGATGTGTTCTTAACTCTTTCTAGTTGTTCCAGTATCTAGTCTTCCTTTCTTTATTAGTCAGATAACCCCTGACTTAGCTAGCCATTGGCCATCCAGAATAAAAAATCACAGTTGCAGCCTCCCTTGCAATTAGTTATTTATATAGGACTAAGTCCTAGCCAATGGATTGCAAATGGAAGTGGTGTACCAAAAAATGTCCTTAAAGTCACTTTGAGGAATTATAATATTTTGGGGTTTTTTCCCTGCTTTCTCCTACCCATTTGCTGTAATAAACACCTAATGGCTGGAGCTCAAGCAGCCATCTTGGACAATGAGTCAAAGGACACATTTTAAAGAGCTAAAGTGAAAATCTTGAAAGACCCTGGATCCTCGACGATTCACTGCCACACCAGCCCTAGGCTACCAACCTCTGGGCTTTTTACCTGAGGGAATAAAACCTCGAGTGTTTATGGCAGTCATTCCCAAAGGATTGTTTCCTGATCAACAGCAGCAGCATCACCTGGCAACTTGTTGTAGAGACACATTCTCAGGCTTCCTGAATCAGTATATAGAGTGGGACCTGGCAATCTGTGTTTTAATAAGCCCTCTGCGTGACTCTGATGCATGCTCAAGTTTAAGAACCACTGGTTTAAGTCATAGTTGAGCTGTTCTTCATTCACAGCTGAACCAAATCTCAACAACTGGTAAAACGTCAAAAAGAAACAAGGCTTCTAGGCAAGGACTGCACTTGCCTATCCAGTATTTCCTTCCTCTAACCAGAGAGAGAGAGAGAGAGAGAGAGAGAGAGACAGAGAGACAGAGAGACAGAGAGACAGAGAGACAGGAGAGACAGAGAGACAGAGAGAGTATATATAGATTGACAGGCAGGCAGACAAGAGAAGAAAAGAAGAGAAGACAGAGAGACAGAGAGAAATTTAGAATATAATTGCTCTACTTGAGCAACCAGAAGCAGGCCAGCCTGCGGGAGATGAGAATCTAGATGGGGCCCAGGAACAGAAGAGGGGGAAGATGAGGGGAGGGAACAACAGGGAGTTTAATCGGTGGGACAGAGCTTAAATTCATCCGAATAGTAGCTCCATAAATGTTTTTTTTTAAAAAAAAAAAAAGAAAAGAAAAATAAACATTTTCAACTTTTTATTCAAGAATAGCACCCGTACACTAATGTGCACAAATTATAAATGTTCAGCTCAATGGGTTTTCACAAACTAAACACAGCAGTGTAACCAGCACCCAGCGTAAGAAACAAGGCACATCACCCACCCCCTTCCCCCATCTCTTCCCTGCCGAAGGTAATCAATCACTCATCCTTACTCTAACTTACCGGTGGAATCTTCTGGTAAGTATTCTTTTATGTCCAGCTTCTTTCACTCAACATGATCTTTGTGAAATTCATCTTTGTTGTTGTGTGTAGTTATAGTTTGTTCATTCATCTCTATATAAATTCCATGTGTAAATATGTCACAATTTATCCATTCTACTGTTGATGAGCATTTGAATAGTTTCAGGTATGGGGATATTATGACTACAGAGGCTATGAACATTTTTGGAAGTGTCTTTCTCTGAACATGTATACACATATGTCCCTAGGAGAGGAATTGCTGGGTTATAGGATGGTTATATGTTAAGCTTTACTATATGGTCAAACAGTTTCCCCAAATGGTTGAACCAGTTTATATTCCCAATAGCACTGTATGAGAGTTCTGGGTGCTCCACATCCTTGCCAACATGCGGTATTATCTCTTTCATGTTTTAGCAATTCTGGTGGATATGTAGTAGTATCTCATTGTGGTTTTAATTTGCATTTGCTTGATGGCTAATAAAGTTGAGCACCTTTTCATGTGCTCATTGACCATCTGAATATCTTCTCTTGTGGATTGCCGGTTGAAGTTTTACCCATTTTTCTATTGAATAGTCTACCTCTTTCTTATTGATTTATAAAAGTTATTTATATATTTTGGATAAGAATCCTTTACAGATATCTTCTCCCATTCTGTGGCTTGCTTTTCCACTCTCATTGTAGTATGATCACTACAGTCCGATGTGGCAATTTCCGGTAATATTTTAAACCAGCAGCCAGAGAACATATACATTCTCTTAGGACTCGAATGGGATTGTCACTGCACAGATACTCCCCTAGTTCTGTCCATCTCTGCCTGGGGGAGCTCTCCAGAGCTCCAGAGGGCGACAGCCCTAGCCACGCATACACGTGGGCCCACGTTCTCACCCACGCACATCACCTCTGAATCTGAATGTCAGTCAACACTAATTGGCAAGCACCACCACTTCAGAGAGGATGCGCTGAGAATCATATCCCAGGGTGGCAGGCTGTCAGGAAAAGGCAAAAAACTCAGCACAATTTAGATGGGGTGGAACCACTTGCACATGCGTGAGTCGGTACATGTGTTTTTCTCAAGCATATGCATGGCCCTGGGTGCCTGTGTGGGATTTTGTAGGAAGGGGCTCCCCTAATGATCCAGGACCTGATGCAGAGGCCACCACATGTTCACATATATACTACTCTGTGTATGTGATGTGAACAGCGCCCCTAAGATTCAACACTCTTGTGCAGTACACAACTGGAAGCTAGTATTTGGCGGCTCTGCTTTCAGGCAGGAGTCAGGAAAAACCAGAGAAAGTTTAGCCAAGCTTGTGGCAGAAACAGTACTAGGGGGAAAAAGCGGATTTGGGAATGTGGCGGAACAGGCATGACTGGACAGGACTGGACAGTCTGTCAAGCTAATGAGATGTCACTAATGCTTATGCTTGAAGCTGGGCCAAGCAGGACTCTGTGCTCTACTGGGAGCCGGGCCTGATGCCTGTGGCCAGTCTATGTTCCGCAGGCTCCCTAGTCTGGGGCAGCTGCTCATTTCTCCCCCAGACCACCTTGGGCACAGGGCGTCCTAAGAAGAGAAGGAGAAGGAGGAGAGTGTGAGCCCCAAATTTGTAGCCTCCAGCAGCATATTAAGGTCCTGAAGGCAGCTGGCAGCAGAAGAAAGGAGGCCGAGGAAGGATTTGGGGGCAGAGCTGGCTGTCCTGGGATGAAGGAGGCAGTGAGAGAGTATCAGCCGCTTTCCAGGGGCTCTCCCACGGGACCCTCTGATGTAGCCCCTGGTTCTGGGGCCTGCTCAGTGTCCCACAGGCCCCACCCCCCTGAGGCACAGGCAGCCTGAGACTCCCCCCTTTTGGGAATCCAGGGGCCTGGCTGCCTGTCCCCGAGGGGAAGAAGGTGAGGTCTGTTAGGGAGCAGCGGACAGAGGTCTGCTATGGGGAGCAGAAGGAGCAGGGCCTGGCTGGAGGGGACACTGCAGGACGTGAGGGCTGTGCCCTGGGGGTTCACGCCCATAGGAGCGGTCCCTCAGATCGCCACTGGTACACCCACTGCTCACACCTCCCACAAGCTCAGGCACACAACTCTCACCCTCGGGAACCTAGAGGTTGCACAGCGATCCACGCTTTTATTCAGACCCACACGTGTGCAAGTCCACACCATAGCCCCGGCGACATCCACGGGCTGGCTCATTCACCCCCCGTCCCCCCACGCGCCTGCTCTGGCCAGTGACCGCCACGGTCACCCGCGCCGCCCACCCGGAGATCCTCCGCGGCCAGTGGAGTTCGGGGGGTGCGGGCGGGCCGGCCTGGGCGTCCCGAGGCGAACTGCTGTTTGCGCAGCTAAGTGCAGTCTGTGTACAGAGCGGCGGGGCGGCGGGGCGGCGGAGCCGGAGCGGCGTTTATCTCCGCAAACAGTGCGCCCGCGCGCGGGGCCGCCGCGTCCATTAGCCGCAGCCACCGGAACCCCAGCGCCGCCGCCCTTATCCGGCGGCCGCTGATAAGGACCGGAGGGAGAGAAGGGGACAGTCAGTCCCTGACCACCCCCCCACCCCGCCTCCGATGGCCCCAGAGATCCTGTTAGGAGGGCCCCCGCCCAGGGGAGCCTTCCCTGAGCTTTCCGGCGGCTGCGGATCCTGTTCCGTCAGCCTCTCTCCCTACGTCCCTCACCCACAGCCCCACCAGCCGTGGCTGCTCCATGTAAGCCTCTCCCTACCCCGTCCTGCCTACCCCTCTGTGGTCGTCTACACCGCCAAGGACATATGTCTTGACTTGGATTCTCAGCAGGTGGGAGCAGGAGGCTCCTCGAGAATTCCTAAACATTTCGACCACCACCCCTGCTACTACTACTAGTAATAACACCTAACTTGACCGAAGCTTGATTGGGGCTGCTTAAGAAGCATTACTATCATCTGATTTCATTTTCCCAACAATTTCCCAACACCTCTGAGAGTGGGGGATGCACTGTTATCACCTCCATCTTACAGAGGTGGACACTGCTTGCTTAGAGAGGTTGAAAACCCAGCGCGTGGATTCGAACCCAGTGCTGTCTGAACCCAGAGCCTGCGCCTGCCTTCTCCTAAGAGACCAGCTAGTTGGTCCAGCCTCCTCCATTTACCGATGAGGAAACTGAGGCACAGAAGGGGGACAGTCCTAGGCAGGCCTCTGTGCTGCCACTTCTATGCCCTGCCCACTGCATCTGGGTGTCAGGCATGAGTGTGCTCTGAGGTTATTGCAATGGATTGTCTTAAGTCTAGACCAGCTCCTGATGGGATCATTAAATCTCGATTTTGCTGCTAATTAAATTCAGCCCGAACGCATGAGGTGGTGGTATCCGGCATGATATTATTTGTTTGTTTCTCTTCCAAACTGGTAGAAAAGTGGTTATTTGACTTTAGAAAAAGAAAAGGCCATTCTAAATACAAAAACAAATGGAAGAATTATAAAGAAAGCTTTTTATAAATTAAACTACATTAAAATGTAATGCTTCTCTATATTACTAAAAGAACTAAAAGGCACAACTCAAATTAAGAAAACACATTCATAACATATACAACCAAAGAAGCATTAGGATCTGAAATATATGAGAGTACCTACAAATCAATGAGAATATAACAGACACCCCATTTTAAAAAGTGAGCAAAGACAATATACAAATCACTAATAAATGTGGAAAATATGTATACAGTCTCATTATTAATAAAAAATGCAAATTAAAACAAAGACATACTTTTCTTCAATTAAAAAAATTGGCAATGTTAATGCCCAGTGCTGCCCAGGCTATAGTAAGCTCTTTTGCAAACACTAGCAATAATATTGTAAGAGGACTTTCGGGAGGCTAGTTTAGAGTAACATGTGTATACCCCTAATCCGAGGTTTCCATTTCTGTGAGTATAACCAGTGGATCTATCCAGAGATAAGCACAAGGATACCCATCTCAGCAGCAATCAAAAATAACACACACACAAAGAGAGACACAACACAAATATTCGAAATGGCCAACAGGAAAATTATAGTATATACGAAAAATGTACTACTTTGCTGGAGTCATTAAAAATCATGTTTTAGGGTGGAAAAAGTGAAGGGATTAAGAAATACAAATTGCCAGTTATAAAAACAGTCATGGGGATATAAAGTACAGCCCAGGGAATATAGTCAATAATATTGTAATAACTGCAATGGTGTCGGGTGGGCACTAGACTTATTGGGGTGATCACTTCATAAGTTATATAAATGTCTAATCATTATGTTGTATGCCTTAAACTAATGTAATATTGTATATCAACTGTAATTGAAAAAAATTTTTAAATTTTTAATAATTTAACCAAATAATTTAAGCCCATTAGAAAAATGTTAAATGACATGAAATATTTATGACATATGCTTACATGGGAAAAAAGCATAGTACAAAAATTGGTACATACAGAATAATTCCAAGTATATAAATATACATGTGTGTATGTATATATGCAGTGTGTGTGTGTGTGTGTGTGTGTGTGTGTGTGTAAATCTTGTAGGGATATTCTATTCATAAAAATATTAAGAGTGGTTATATCCTGGGATGAGATTACAGGTGATATTTTCTTTATATTTCTCTGTAATTTTTATAGTTCACTTATTATTTTTATAATCAGAAAAGTTTTAACTGAGAAAGTTAAAAACCAACAAGAAATGAGAACAAAAAAATGTATAATCTGTAAAGTATTGTTTCTTCCATTTTTTTAGTCCAGACTAGAGAAACGTGTTGTTGACTTTTGCTCCTCCGTGGGGCCCCCAGACTTTCTGAAAGCTGCCCTCTGGCCTACTCGCCCACAGGGACCCCTACCCTGGCCATGAGTATCTCACCCAAACTCCACCTGTTGTCATCCCCTTCATTCCTGCCTTCCCTCTGCAAGGCAGGAGTCTGCCCATCAGTTCCATATCCCCCCACCCCACATCTTGTCATAGGCCTTAGAACTACAACTGAATGCCTCTCACCACCACCGCCTCCCTGCCTCAGCACCAAAGCCCTTCTCCCTCTCCCCACCCGGTCCTCTGGCCAGGAATGAGGGCCTGAAGAAGGACCAGTGCCAAGAGCTTTGGTATCACTAAAGAAAAAGCAGAGGCCAGGCCCAGTGCCTGGGAGGAACAGATTTAAGGTTCTCCAGGATTCGGTAACAGGGTGTGGACACACTCTTGGTCCATAAAGAGAGAGTTGAGTGTCCAGGTACTTCTCTCCTAAAGACACACACCCAAGTGTATGTTCAGGAGAGGTGGCATTTAGGGTGTCTGAGGAGGGGGCTAGGTGCCCATTACCTCCCATGGTTCATCCCAGAACTAAGTCACATGATTTCTGTGGCTGGTGCACCCCAAGTTTCTGTAGTCTTGCAGCCTAAAGGAAAGGATCATTTGAGGACTGTAGCATCAGACAGGCCTAAACTGGAATCCCAGCTCTACAGCCCACTGATTTTCAGCAAGCCAATTGCCCTGAGAGCCTTGGTTTCCTCATTTGTACATGGGAATCAGAATAATGCCCTTGCAAGGTCACACTGTAAGGATCGCAGATAATGGAGAAAAACCCAGAGTGGGTGTTCATTAAACCATACCCATGGCTGGTATGCCTACCCCAGGACTCAGCACCTCAGGCCACTGTCAGGGGAGCCTGCATGTCCCTGCCCCTCGGCGCAGTCACTTGCTCACATGTGGTTTCTCATGTCCAGCCGCACAAACCACTTTTTGAATCCCAGCTCTACGTGTGTTTGCTGCATGCCGGCCTAAGCGGTTCGCATTTAATGTATATAGCAATCCTACGTGGTACGTGTTATTAGCTCTGTTCTACTGATAAGGAAACTAAAGCTCAGAAAGGTTAAGCAACCTGTCCCAGGTTCCACAGCAGGTAAATGGCAAGGCCAGGGCTCAAGCTCAGGCCATCCTGGCCCTGGTTCAAGTTCTTTCCTGTCTCAGGCTGCTTCGTGGGGCCAGATGCCAGCACATTCCTCTGGCCCGTGTCCACCCCCTCCTCTGGTGGTCAGCACAGATGTGAGTGACTGTGACCTTGAAGCCGTGTCTCTGTTATCGATAATCTCAGGCTGGGCAGACCTCTCTCCCCCTCTGCCCTTATTAATTGCACCAGGAGCCTCCTGAGAAAATCAGGCCTCCCTTCCCTGAACCCCTGCTGCTCTCTGGCTTAATTACTTCTGCTGGCTGTAATGAATGTCTCCGAACCCCTGAGACATGGAACTTCAGCAGAAACAGCTCCTCCATGACTCAGCCTCACCTCCCCTGGCCCGTCCTTTGAGCGGAGACATAGGCCTGGCCCCTATCCCTGTGTCCAGCTGATCCTCAGCTTCAGCTACAAAGGGCATCTGTGGGTGAGAGACTCCCAGCCCCTCAGCCTCCCTGCCCCTGATGGAATGCAGACCTGAAAATCAGACGATGAGGGGTTAACTCCACATTGGGGGTCTGGATCATCAGCCCCTCATCCAGCAATCTGCCCATCGGCATTGGAGCAGACAGCTCAGAATGGCAGCTCTTTCTGCTTCCTCCATGCCCACACCACTGTGGGGAC
Source organism: Pteropus medius (assembly GCF_902729225.1). Lineage (NCBI taxonomy): Eukaryota > Metazoa > Chordata > Mammalia > Chiroptera > Pteropodidae > Pteropus > Pteropus medius. The sequence goes on from NW_024352004.1 coordinate 432,505, forward strand.
AGTGCGAAGAGGCCATTTTTCCTTTCATTCATTCACCTAACATTCCCTGAGCACTTACTGTGTGCCAGTCTCTGCTCCAGGCACTGAGAATATGACAGAGAGCAAGACAGGCGAGGCCTGTTCCCTTTTGAGGCTTACAGTCTAGCAAAAACACAGCCCAAACAAGTGAACGAACAGATAAATAAAATTATTTACAAGGAAAGGAAAGTGGGAACAGAGATAGAGTGATGGCTTGAGTAGCAGGGGATGAGCAGGGAGAGATGGCATGTATACCTCCGTCCCATCTTGTTTAATCCCTAAATTGGAAGCCCTTACAGCAGTCAGCTCTGCATCCCTCATACTTCAAGTCCAACACGGTTTTACCAGGTCATCACCTCCAATCATCCAGGCTTTGGCCATGTATCCACCCCGCCCATAACCTAAAACAACCACAGGGAAGAGAGAGGGTGAACAGTGTCAGGAAGGAGGGTTCCCTGCAGCTGTCCAGCCTCCCCTCTTTCTGCCTCTCCACCTTTCCCCTAGAGTCCCTTATTCCCCCTACCAATCACCAAGATAACTTCCAGGTAGTTTAAAGAGTTAAACATAAAAACAGATTAAACCATAGAAAACCAGGAAGAAACAAATAATCAGACCTCCAGAGGGAAGAGACCTTTATGAGCGTAAAAGCTCTGGAAGAAATCACAGCGAAAGGTCAACAGCCTTGCCCACCTAAGCGTTAAACAGGCGCATGTCATAAAAGCGCATAACCGAAATTACAAACCAGCCCACCTCTCCTCACTGGGTTAACTCCTGATTGGTCCTAGACTCAGATCCACAAGGAATCCACAAGGAATCCCCCCTGACTCCCTCCATCCCTTGCCTCACTGGCTCTGGGTTGTCTGTCAGCCCTAAGTGCTCCGCACACCCCCGCTGCTCAACCCTTTACCAAAACACAGATGAAATTGTGTTGTGAAAGTCGATTTCTATTTCAATTTTCATGGTCCGTAGCACCTTGACATCTTAGGTTCCCCATGCCCAGCACAGAGATGCTTTACACAGAGTAGAACTTGGTAAGTTTTTTTTAGTAGATATCTATTATATTTTCCAGTTATTTAAAATTTTTTAATTGTAGTAAAATATACATAACATAAAATTTACCATCTTCATTAAGAAACTGCCATACTATTTCTATAGCTGTACCATCTGACATCCCCACCAACAATGCACAAAGGTTCCAATTTCTCCTCATCTTCGCCAGCACTTGTTATTTTCTGGGGGTTTCGATAGTAGCCATCCTAATGGGTCGAAGATGACATCTCGCTGTTGTTTTGATTTGTATTTCCTAACAACTATTGTTTTTTTAATGGAAGAGTGAACAGACTAAAACACATCCATATGGCGGCTATGAAAAAAGGTTAATATCTTTCATATGTAAAATGAATATACAAGTCTCTAAGGAAAACATTAAGATCCTCAAAAGATAAATGAACATGAACAGATAACTCCAAAAGAGGAAAAACAGCATAAGGATAGTCACCATCACTGGTAACCAAAAAAAGACAAAACAGGATACCATCCATGTTCTACCTGGTAAGATTTCAAAAGTTAAAAAAAAAAAAAAAAAGATAAAACTCACAGCTGGCAAGAGTGCTGGCAAATAGACATAGCCGCTCATTAATGGCCGATGAGAGTGTATGTTGGCACAACCCTTTTGAAAAGCAACTTTGACCCAGAAATTCAGTTTCTGGGCACTTACTGAAATAAACTCAATTCAGAAATATAAGCATAAAAACATATATCACAGTTTATTTATGATAGTAAAAGCTTGGAAGCATCATAAACATCTAATAGCATATAATCTATATTAAAATTAGAAATATTTCTACAGGATAACATTAGGTAGTCATCCAAAAGATAATTATGAAGTTTATGAAATGAGAAACTGTTTAGGATTTAATATTAAGTGGGAAAAGCAGGATACAAAATGTCACCTACAGTAAGATCGCCACCAGAAAAATAATATGTATAGTAAGTATGTATAAAAATACATGGCAGACTGGCAGCAGGAAACTGGCTGATGGGCCTGTGGTTAATTCTTCTTCATTTTGCTTCTTTGTGTTTCCTCTCTCCATACCATACCTCTCCCCAAACCCATAATATAATTAAAATTCTTCATAAACCTTGATCAGATATTCCCTCTTCTGAATATTTATCCTTAAAAAAAATCATTCAATATGAGGAAAATTTCTATGCATAAAGTGCTAATTACAACACTGTTTATAATCATATATAAATTGGATGCAAGCCATGTTTGATAATAACAAATTGACTAAGTGAAAGGAATTTTACTCTTGTTGAAATATTAGGCAGTTACTTAAAGCACAGTTAGGAAGTGTTAAGGGTGAGCTTGTGTCTCTTGAAAAGATATGTTGAAGTCCTAACCCCCAGTACCTCAGAATGTGACATTATTTGGAAGTAGGGCCATTGCAGATGTACTTAGTTAAGATGAGGTCATATTGGAGTAGGGTGGCACTTAGTCCAATATGACTAGTGTCCTTATGAGAAAAAGAGACACACAGTGGGAGAAGATAGCCATGTGACCATGGAACCAGAGACCGAAGCAGTGTGTCTACAGGCTGAGTAATGCCAAGGATTGCCAACGAACACCAAAAGCTAGAAAAGACAAGGAAGGATTCTCCCCTAAAGGTTTCAGAGGGAATGTGGCCTTGCTGACAGCTTGATCTTGGACTTCTAACCTCGGAAACTATGAGAAAATACATTTCTGCTGTTTTAAGCCCCCCGTTTGTGATACTTTGTTAGGGCAACCCCAGGAAACCAATACAGGAAGTAATATGAAAAATGTTTATGACATCCTAAGTGAAAAACTAGGAAAATTAATTGTATGTACACAATAACGGCCATGTTTTTAAAGTGTATAAAAAGAGCTTGGAAAGAAACAGACCAAATGCAAACAGCAGGTATTAGTAGGCTAGGTAGTTTCCATTTATCTAGTTTTTAGTAATTTTCCTGTTATTTTTACAATAAAGAGTTTTGCTTTAAAAAAAAGTAAATCCTAATTGTAACTACAGCTCCTCTTTCCAGTCCTATTGTCAGGATCCTGGTCTCTCTGCCTGCGATCTACCACCCCACCACTCCCATCCCATGTCCGAATCCATTCCTTATCTTCCAAAAGCCCAGAGGGGATGAGGCCACTCCCCTCAAAACCCTGCCGAGGGTCCCCTGGTCTACTTAACCCGCATCCACACCTCTGGCCTCAACTTGCCCTCTGCTTTGCCCTTCGCCTGCCGCACCACACCAGCAAGCAAGTCAGCGAACACTAGTCAGTATTCCCCTGGGGTTTCTCAGTCTGAGCCGCAGCAACCGGTAAGGTATCGAGGAAAGCGAGCCCAAGGCCAGTCTTCGAGGCTTAGACTTCAATCCGCTTGTTCTGACAACAGATCAAAACAAAGACCGCTCCCTATCCCAGGGTCCACTCGTCCAACACCCTGCCGGGTACAGTGGACACTCCATTAATGTGTCCCAGCTGAGGATACTCGAGGCCCCTCTTCCCACCTTTGCTCCAAATAAAACCTCCTACTCCTCCTAGTGCCTTTGCCCCCGACTCCTCCCATAGGCTGCACCATCACTCCCGCAACCCTCGGCTGGGTTTTCATGGAAAAGGGTTGGGATATCGGGATCCCAGAGAGGCCCGCGAAGGCTCTGGGAAGGCATTGGTTGAGGGTGGGGATAGATAGCCAGAGTCCCGGAGGAGAAGCAGTAAGCCTGAGCACCAGGGAATCGACCCCCACCCCAGCCTCCCAGGGCGGGTTTCCACTCGCCCCTCCTGCGCATTGCTTTCCTTTGAGGATCTTGACACTGCAGCCCGACCCTGCGCGTCCAGTCGGGGACTCATCCGGACCTAATACGGAGTGGCCGAGCAGGCATTGCCCCCTCGTGGCAATAGTGTGTAATTACAACCTGCAGACGCACAATGAAATCAGTATCCTTACTTGTTGGGACCTGGCGCCCTGCATTTCCAGGCCATGAGGCTGACAATTCATCCTTAGGACAGTTTCCTGATACCGCACAGTTCCCTACTTACACATTACCTCACTTTGGAACATGCACCTTTTAGGATGAACCATATGAAATTTCCATAGGTTGACCTTTTTTAACACGTGAAAACACAAAAACATACAAAGACACACAGGAACTCTGTCCCACACCTCACCCTCACACACACACAGACACACAACACTTCTACACACTTCTCTCTCCTCTGGGAGGCACACAGATGGGTACCTCAGGGAGCTTATAGCCATGGGACAGGAAGTACCACTTCTCACTACACTACCTTAACAGAGTCCCACACAGCACCCAAGCCCTGCACAGCCCTAAACATTCACATGCAACACCCCTCAGTCCAGCTCCACCCCAGCGTCTTCACCTCATACTCACTAGGGACATCCCTATATTGAGTGCCACCTTTCTCGACCTCTCTGGACCAGCTTACATGTCTGCTCCACGAAACTTTTTGGATTTTAATCCACATAGAATTCCCTGGGGTCTTGTTAAAGTGCAGGTTCTCATTCAGTAGGCTGAGAGTGGGCCCCAAATTCTGCATTTCTAACTGGCTCCCAGGTGGTGCCACGGACAACACTTTGAGTAACCAGGCTCTGCTTCTTTCTCTAGCCACAATTTCCCCAGGAGTTCCATGCTATGACCATCCCAGAACCCTCCCCAACCCTCTGCCACCTGGCTTTCCCACCCTACTCCCCATCACCCCACTGAAATGGAAGCGTCACTGAGGAGTGAAGCCAAAGGCCTTTTCTCAGACTTTGAGGTGTCTATACTCTAGGCTGCGCCTTACTTCCTGAAGCACCTCCACCCAGGGATTCTGGGTGACTCCTCATGGACCTCCTACTCTGGGCTCCTCCAGCCTCTCCATTTCAGGCTCCTCCTTCTGCAGCCCTCTCCTGGCAGCACATGCCCACACTCAGGGGCTTTGTCTATCACCTCTCCAGGGCCTCCCCAACCTTAACCTCTCTCCTGAGCTCTGGGCCCCTTTTCCAGTTGTCTGCTAGGAAGCTCTACCTGTGCCCTGAAAGCACCTTACCTCCACTTGTCTAAAACCAGCCTCCTAGGATCTCCTTAATAATAGTAATGCCTATTTCATGGCATTATTGTTAGAATTAAGTAAATATATATCAGGTGATTGGAACAGTACCTGAGAATGTTTGCTATTATTCAGGATAGTAGCCTTTCCTAAGTACCTCCAGTCTCCAGAGATTGTAACCTGAAGACCCTTTCTATCATAGGGTTGGTGACAAATTCTTCTGTCTCTCTCTCCCTCTTCCTCTCCCTCTCCTTCTCCCTCTCTCTCTCTTTCTCTCCTTCTTCTAATCAAAGAGAAGGTCTCTATCAGATGTTCCTGTCTGAGACACCTCTCTTACGCTGCCGATAATCTCTTCCTTTTAATAACCCCCAGGACAGCAGCCAGAGAGAGGCAGATAGTAGAGAGCCCCCTGCTGGACAAGAGGTTCATAGCACACTTAGATCCGAATATATCAATCCACCAATCAGGGGCTCCCTTCTCCACCTTGTACTATATATATTTACAGAATCCAGTATTTCACAGATTTGTGCCTTGGAGGAAAACTATGCCTGGAGGAAGCAAACTAACTTTTACTGAGCATTTACATTATGTCAGACTGGGAACTCGTGCATACAGGAATTCTTTGAATCTTTTTTTTATTTTGAAGATGTCCAGGCAAACGCAAAAGTGGAGAGGTAGTATAATGAACCCCCTGTACCCATTGTCCAGCTTCAACAAATGTCAACTCCTAACTCATGGCCAGTCTTGTTTCATCTGTTCCCCCAGCCACTTTCACCCCTCCATAGTTATTTTGAAGCAAATTCAAGGCATATTACCATTTCACCTATAAATATTCAGTATGTAGACTAAAAGATATGGGATACTTTTAAAAACATAACACATGATCATAATGACACCTAAAATATCTCAAATATCCTTTGTGCTCAAATGTCTCTGATTATCTAATTTTTTATGGTTTGTTTGAATCAAAATCCAAATGACTAAGAGACTTTAAAATATATTTTTTAATCTGTTCATCCTTCCCTGTCCTACTCTATGTCTTGTAACTTAATTGTTGAAGAAACCAGGTCATTTGTCCTATAAAGTTTCCCATGGTCTAGATTTGCTGACTGCATGCCCATGGAGAACTTTTTATCTTCACCACAATGCAATAAAATAAAGTTTTATTCTCTTTCTCCCATTTTACATGTGAGAAAACTGAGGCTCACGGAAGTTAAATGCCTTGCCCAAATCTTTGCAGCCTAGGAAGTGGCAGAGCCCGGGCCTTCTGACTTCCAGCCTGGAAAAATGAGACTGCGTCCTCAGATCACCTAGTTCAGCCCCTGGCACATAGTATGTGCTCAGAAAAACTTGTTGACTGGAAAGTCCTTTGTACACTCCCATTTGTCACACCCTCCAGGCCCATCTCTGAGACAGCACCCATTGGGCTCCACCTCTTCACAGATGAAAAGACCACCTTGGGGCTGTCTGGGCAGTCCTAGGTCCAACACCACAAACATGATTCCACAGACCCCACAAACCAAAGCCAGACTTCCCTTTCCACAGGCTTTACTTCTTTCTGTCTTCTCATTCATTCATTTTACTAAACACCTCTCACATGACAAATACCAATCTGGTATGTGAATGAGTGTGGCCATGTGCCTCTATGTGTGGGTAAATGGATATGGTCTCAAAGGGGTGTGTCTGCTTCTAATTGTGAGAAGCCAGGAGCCTGATTCTGGACACAGGGACAACAGGCTTTGCTCTGAAAAGCAAAACGAAACAACACCCAGCTTCGGAGGGGAAAAAAGAAAATTAGAGTAGAACCAGAGGCCAAAAATAATACTGTAGGCCTTCAGTTCAGAGGGCCTGGGGTAGGGTCAGGTAGGGGTGTTGACCCCAAATACCCACACTCGTTTCCTCCAGAAAGCAGGACCAGTTCCTCGACCAGAGGCTGGCCTTCCCCAGGGAGAGAAAATGGAGACAAAGTAGCCCCAGGGTCACTGGCTGGGCCTGCAGTTAATCATCTACTTGGGGTATCCCTGTGCCCTATTGGATGCCTGGGGCCACAGCCCTCTGGACTGAAGCCCAAAGGAGTGAGAAGCCACTCCCCAGCCAGTGTCCACCCATGGCCCAGGGGAAATGGGGCTGATGCTGTTGGCCCTCAGGAAGCCCCCAGTCTGAAGAGAGAGGCCATCCTTGCTTGCTCTCCCTGAGGGCCCCAAGTTGGCAGGAGACAGGACTCAGCCACAGCTGGGGGGAAGGACCTGGAAGGGACATACATTTGGATGGGAAGGAGTAAAGAGAGGCCAGTGCAGACCCAGAACAGCAAAGGGAGAGGAAGACTGAGGAAGAATCCTGAGTGCAGATGGGCAGAGGAAGGTGGACGCCGATGAGAGGTTCAGATACAGACAGAGCCTTGGAGGGGAAGCAACTCTGAGATTGGGGGCTCTGAGGGCAGAGGGGAGGAAGATGATTGTGCCTCAGGGGCTAGGACCACTTCCTGTGGTGGATTCTGGGAAGTGTATGTGTATGTGTTGGGAGGTGGGAGGGACTGGCAGCAGTAAAGTGGGAAGAGAAAAAAGGCCCTGAAGGTGACCCCACAGAGTAGGGGGTATAGACTCTCCATGCGATTGCCTCACTCTCTGTTAGAATCCAGGATTTCTAAATAGGAAAGTGGAAAAGTTAATGGAGGTCACAAAGATCAGCTCCCCCTCCCCCTGCCAGGAGTCCTCTGTCTGGGAGTGGGCATGTTCATGGATGTACCTGTATGTGTGCGCCGGTAGGGGAACTCCAGAAGGGCTTGGTGCACTTACCCAACATCCTCTGGGATATTCAGGAGAGAAGAAGCCCAAGCCATTGATCCCCATTCAGGCAGAGTCCCAGGAGCCTAGCCTGGGTAGTACAGAGCTACACATAAGGAAGGAATGAGCCTGGAGTGGAAACTTAGGATGCCTAGTGTCTGGCCTTGACACTAAAGCTGTGTGACCTTGGTCAAGACATCACCCCTCTACAGTTTGTTTCCTTCTCTGTAACAACGGAGGTGGGGAGAGACTCCATTGATCAGAGCATACCTAGTGTAAGATGTGTACAACTGCAGAGCCTTTAGGCAGCACAAGGATACAGTAATAAGTAACGTTGAGTCACATCTTGTGAAAGTTTCCAAATCCTTTTTAAATCTTGCTTCAGAACATGGATCCGCATCAGAAATGCTTTGCTTCAGAGACCAGCTCCACTGCTTATGAGCTGAGTGAACTTGGCACTCACATACTTCTGTGCCTCAGTTTCTTTATATGTAAAATGAGAATAATAATAATACACATCTTGGACTCATTGTGGGGATTAAAAGTTATTGTGAAGTGCTTTGCACAGTGCATGGCATTCTACATGTGTCAGCTATTATCAGCTATTTATTATGTCTACCAGGAGAAAGCCTCCCAGGGTGCTAGAGTATCTTTAACATCTGGCACTTGTTAATCTGTGTTACCAAGAGAGCAGGTAACACAATTCAGCTGGAATTTAATAACATTGTTTTGTTCTCACTTTATTCTTAAGATTTTTTCGGTTTATGGTCAGCGATACTGGCATTCTAGTTAGAGTCCTGATATGGATACATTTTAAGTTTAAAAAGTTTAAAGAAAAATTTTAATAAGAATAAGGGATAATTTGAAGATATGACAAAATTCTTCAAGGTGGTACCCAGTAGCTGGAGTTTAACAAATCCTGGTAACTTCATGATTCCAATCTTTGAGCTCAGACAACAGGATAGAGCCATCCCTGCCCTGGCTCTCTCCTCTTACCCTAGTCAGATTCCCCTTTAATCGTCGAAGACCCCCCGCAGACCCCCAAAGCCATCCCTGGGTCCACCGAGCCCTTCCTGGAACGGGCCTTGGCAGCAGATTAAAGACTCTCGGCACCCTTTATCTTAGCCACGTGACCCTCGCTAGTGGGTTTCGGCCACTACACACCAGGGGCGGAGGATCCTGTGGGCCCCGCCCTCTGACCCGTGGTCTGACCCTCTTCAAACGCACCCAGAGGCGACTCCGCCCCCTGCCGCGCCCCGCTCCAGCAGGTCCAGCTCCACCCCGCAGCAGGTTAAGAGCCCCCAGAGCCTGGAGCTCGGGACAGACGGTCACTCGTGTGTGTGTGGGCGGGGGGGGTAGGAGGGGGCCAGGAGGGTTTGGTTGTCATGGCGACCGCGCGGTTAGCCTGGGCCCTGCGGGCCACAGCTGCCGGCGGGAGGCTGCTCAGCCCCCGAGGGAATGCGGGCACCTGGAGGTTGAGTGGGAGCGCTCGGCAGCCAGCAGCGAGGGGCGCCAGCCCCGGCCGTTGGCTCAGCACTGCCTGGGCTCCCGTGCCGTCCACACTAGAGGCGGTCGTGGGCGCGGATGATGAAGTCCACTCGCCTGCAGCGGAGGAGTCATCGTGGACGCCGCTCCCCGCGCCTCCGGTGCCCCCCGAATCCGCTGAGGCCCCAGGCAGCCGCTCGCTGGTACAGCGGGACATCCAGGCCTTCTTGAACCAGTGCGGGGCCAGCCCCGGGGAGGCGCGCCACTGGCTCACGCAATTCCAAACCTGCCACCCCCCGCCAGACAAGCCCTTCGCTGTCATCGAGGTGAGCAGAGCCCGGCGCTGACCATGTCACAGCGAGGGATGGGGGTTGTGTGGCGACATGTCGCCAGTCATGGCAGGACCAACTGCAGACTCTTCAGACTCTGCGGATTGGAACCGGGAGCTCTACAGAGCCGGGACGGGTGCCGGGGACTGGGCGAGGCTTTGAACTCTTCCAAAAGCCTCGCGCTCAGCCGGAGTAGGAGCCTGAGGACACTAACCCACCGAGTGTGATGCAGTGGAGAATGCCTCCCACCATGGGCGCAGTTACGGGTTCAGATGGCCAGTGGGGAACCTGGACTGGAGTCACCTGAGTCATCCCTCCCCCCAAGGTGTCCTAGAGTCCAAGGTCGCAGGGAGGAGCGGAGGGAGGAACACTAGTGTGAGATAAGGGGACGACAAGACCCAACAGGGCAAAGGGCGGAGCAGGTGGGTGCTGGTGGCAAGAAATGGGGCCTGACAGCTCCAGGGTAGGGTGGGGACACCAAGAGGGCCCTGTGGGCCAGCCTGTAGGATCAAGCCTGTGCAACAGGAGTCAGGGCCAGCACTGCGCCTCCTGAACGCCCATTCCTCCGCAGGTGGATGAGGAGGTGCTCAAGGGCCGGCTCAGTGTATCCAGCCTGGCCTTCGCCTTGGCCTTCCTGCAGCGCATGGACATGAAGCCTCTGGTGGTCCTGGGGCTGCCAGCTCCCACGGCTCCCTCAGGCTGTCTTTCCTTCTGGGAGGCCAAGGCACAACTTGCCCAGAGCTGCAAGGTGCTGGTGGATGCACTGAGGCACAACGCAGCCACCGCTGTTCCTTTTTTTGCGGGCGGATCGGTGCTGGGCGCAACTGAGCCAGCCCCCCATGCCAGGTTAGTGGCACCCCTGCTTGCCATGGCGTCCTCAGATTACACGGCCTGCGCCCGCCCTGCCCCAGATCAATCGAGGCGGCCCTCCGGAACACCACTTCTGGCCCACAGCTACGGCGGCATCGTCTCGGTGGACACCGACCTGCTACAGTGGTGCCTGGAGTCGGGCAGCATCCCCATCCTGTGCCCCATTGGGGAGACAACCGCGCGCCGCTCCGTGCTTCTCGACTCACTGGAGGTGACCGCGGCGCTGGCCAAGGAGCTGCAGCCCACCAAAATCATCTTCCTCAATACCACAGGCGGCCTGCGGGATAGCAGCCGCAAGGTGTGTCCCCTCATTTCAGGTCCCACTCTCCACGACTCTGGGCCTGGCTGAGCCCTTCTCTTGCACCCCTTGAACGCCCCCCTGACGGGCCCCAGAGCCACTCTTAAGCTAGGTGGGTCGGCAATGGAGTGTCAGGGACAGGTTCACCGTGGTGCCAAGATCTCACTCCTCCCTGGCCGAGGACTCCGGGAGGAGGTAAGGGTAAAAGGGTAAGCGAGGAGAGGTCCGTGGGGTAGGGTGGTCCATGGCCGGCTCCGGACGCAGGTCCTGAGCAATGTGAACCTGCCTGCTGATCTGGACCTGGTGACCAGCGCCGAGTGGGTGAGCACCAAAGAAAGGCAGCAGATTCAGCTCATCGTGGACTTGCTCAGCCGCCTGCCCCACCACTCCTCGGCCGCCATCACCACCGCCAGCACGCTGCTCACTGAGCTCTTCAGCAACAAGGGTGAGGGCCACGGGCTGGGTCCCGGGAGTGAGCGCTGGCCATACCGGGGTGGGGTGAAGAGAAGCGGCCTCCTCTCTGGTAAGGAGGCCGTAGGCGGACGCCACAGCAAAGGCTTCCTGCTCTCGCCGAACCTAGCGATGGTGAGCAAGGAGGTGGACCTGACTGGGCTGGAACTTGCGAGAAACCAGACAGCGGGACGTGACTTGGGGGTGTGTGGGAGGATCCATAGAAGGCGTGGCTTGGGGTCCGGAACCACGTGGAAAGGAGGGGGCTGAAAAGGCAGGGCGGGACTAGGGCGGGCGGGGGTGGACACGGTAATGGAGGTAGGGCGGGGAATTCAGGGAGAAGTAGGTGACTGCCAGTCTGCGGGCTGAATTTGAAGGAAAAACTGCATGGAAAATGCATCTCCTTGAGTGAATATTACATTCAAAATCTATGCAGACCACGGAAAGCATTTCACTGGGGGAGATCTCCCAAAGAGGGTAATTGTTTCACCAGTCCCCGTCCTATCTGGTACCCCCACGAGGCCGGCCAAACTGAGGAGTGGATGGGACTTAGTTGTCAGGCTAAACCTTCCTCCTCCGTCCCACCCCCCAGGATCCGGGACCCTGTTCAAGAACGCAGAGAGGATGCTGCGAGTGCGCAGCCTGGACAGCCTGGACCAGGGCCGCCTGGTGAACCTAGTCAACACCAGCTTCGGCAAGAAGCTCCGCGACGACTATTTGGCCTCGCTGCGCCCACGGCTGCACTCTGTCTACGTCTCTGAGGGGTGAGCCTGCGGACCCCAGTGCGTAGGGACGAAGGGACAGAGCTGGGCAGCTTCGGGCCAAGGAGAAGTCCCAGACTGACTCTCCCTTCTGCACCAGGTACAACGCTGCAGCCATTCTGACCACGGAGCCCGTACTGGGGGGCACTCCATATCTGGACAAGTTTGTAGTGAGCTCCAGCCGCCAGGGCCAAGGCTCCGGTCAGATACTGTGGGAGTGCCTGCGCCAGGACCTGCAGACGCTTTTCTGGCGCTCTCGAGTCACAAACCCCATCAATCCTTGGTAGGTCCCGCCCTCCCCATTCTCCCAGGGGTCCACGGCCAGGAAGGCTGGGAACCCCCTTCTTTCATTAGCCAGTCCTTCCCCAGGGAAAAGCCTGGTCTAGTGTGGCCACACATTCCGCAGGGAGCAGACCACACAGGGAGCCTGAAATTTCCTCAGAGGCAGATCACTTAACTCCACTCTGCCCTGTGACAGTGGATTCCTTGAAGGGAGTGACACCCCCAACTCTCCCAGGGTCCTGAGAAATCCTGACCTTATTCTGCGTACACTCTGCCACCTCCTGACCCCAGCCCACTGCACCATCAGCAGAACCCCCCCCTCCCCACCTCTTCGCTTCAGCAACTATCCCCTCACTCCCCACTACCCTGTGGGTACCAAATGATGAGCAAGAAACCCTTCCCTGGCTGCACAGCCAAGGCAGTGTGAAGAGAGCAAGGGATGTCCTCACTCTAACTATAGCAGAGTGACTCTGGCAAGTTACCAAACTTTTCTGCTTTAGTTGCTTCTCTGTGAAAGCATAATATGACCAGGTCTTGGCTGCTGCTGTGAGGGTAAAATCAGATAACAGACAACAGGTCCTAGCAGTGTCTAGAATGTAGTTAAGTCCTCAATAAATGAACTAGAGAGTAGTGAGCACTGGCCTTACCCTAAAAGCTCCCCACCCCCCACACCCCCAGGTACTTCAAGCACAGCGATGGCAGCTTCTCCAACAAGCAGTGGATCTTTTTCTGGTTTGGCCTGGCTGATATCCGAGACTCCTATGAGCTGGTCAACCACGCCAAGGGGCTGCCGGACTCCTTCTGCAAGCCAGCTTCTGACCCAGGCAGCTGACCCTCACCACCAGCCCTGCAGGCCCTGGGATAGCCAGGGAAGACCAAAAAACATGCCTGGAGGTGACACCAGGCAGCCACACGTTTGTTGGCTGAGTGAGCTGCAGACGAAGAAGCAATCCCCTACTCTACTCTGTCCATGGGGCCAAAGTGGGACAAGCACAGGAAGGAGAAGGGCCCACCCCAAACCTCCACATGCTCCAAAGCCACAACCAGATGGCCTTCAATTTTCAGTCTAGGGATGGGGGAGGGGGGAGTCTTGCCTTTGAGGCCTAAACTTAAGAGTGGGCCAGTTTCTGTGGCCTCTGTGCTGTGTTCTGAGGCTCCCTAGCCTAAACATCACCCCTATCTGCCTGATATTCTACCATGCATTTTCATTTTTGGGGGTCTTGTAACTTTTCAGGAGGCCTCAATTAAAATGCAAATACTTGTCTGAGAGTTAGCTCACATGTGAAAGGAAATGAGCAGTGTTCCTCTAGGAGCAAAATTTTGAGGGCTGAGGAACCAGGGGCTCCTAGAGGGAACAGAGGTGCTAAATGAGATGGAGGGCCCCCAGGATGAATGCTGACACTATCTCCCTCAACACAGCCCCCAGAGGGGCTCCCCTAATCCTAAGTTAGGAAACATTCTCCATTCCACAGACCAGACCAAGAGCAACCCCAGCTCCATTTCAGGTTTGTCCTAGGCCCCACTAGAGGTTATGTCTCCATCTTTATGGGAGCAGAACACCTCAGACTGGCAGAAGTCCAAAGCTGGAGGTTTCAACATTTTTGACCCCCACGATGTGCCAATAGTTGGGACTTTTTTCTGTCAGGAGGTACATGAACAAGTAGGGAGAGGGTCAATTAAGAGACCACCATGGCACATGAGGGGCTGTGACAAAACCAAACTCCAACAGCGGCCGCTGTCTTCCCTCAGAAGAGGGATGGTGTTGAGTACACATCCGGGCATGGGCATTAGACTTGACCTAGAATCCAGTTCTGTGGCTGGATTTGCCCTGTGGCTTGAGGCAAGCTGCTTACGTTCTTTGAGCCTCCATATCCTCATCTGTAAAATGTAAACACCTCAGCCTCACAATGGACACTTAATGTTAGTTCTCTCCTTCTAGTTGCACTCACCAAAGATTTCTCCAAAAACAGTTGGCACCAAATGAGGAGGGGAATAAAAGCTACAAGAGAGATTGAGATGAGAGGTCAAAGCATACACTACCAGGAAAATTAGGAAATTCTTGAAAAGAGAGCCAAAGGACGGTGAGAACTCTCAGAACAGGGGAAAGATCACATGAGGACCAAGGTGGGGCTTAACTGGATACTGTTTTTCAAGAAAACAAAGATCAGTCACAACCAACAGCAAAGTGCCCCATGGGGAGAATAGAGAAGCAAAGCCAAATCTCTATATAAAATGTTTATTTTTGGAGAATTGTGTGGTCTGGTGTTTGGGAAGGCACTCACCCTCACCAGGCCAACCATGGAGTTGGAAACAGAAGGCAGGAGACCGCAAGTTGGCTGCTGCCTGCTCCACCCCTGCACACCCGAGTAGACTGAGGCCTGCTCTGCTCTCAAGGTGGGTGACAGCCAGTGCTATTTCAGCCCCTGACATACCCTAACAACCTATGAAGCCCATAGGTTGGCTTCTTTGAAGCCCAGCCAGCCCCACAGCATCTCCTGGGCTGATCTACGTGTCAATATACATACTCTTAGTCTCTGAAAAGCACTATGGAGCCTCGCTTCATCTGCCAAGTTCAGAAACGAATTTCTCACTTTCGCTCACTTCTGGTTCTCGGTCTTCTTTCCTCTGTCTCCCACGCTCGGTACCCCCACCCTGGCCCTGCCTTATCCGTTCTCTGGGACAGGAGACCTGAGAAACAGCCAGCCTCCTCCTAACAAACAGGAAAAAAAAAACCTGTAAGGCATCGTCATGAGGGCTCTCTGCCCCAAGGGCTAAGCCCAGGAATTGGGGAACAGGCCCACCTTTTACACACACACGCGCACACACACGCACACACACACGCACACACAGAGCTAAGGATCAAACACACCAAAAAGCATAAATAAACATAACCGGACCAGCAAGGTGGAAGGTAGGGTGGCCTTCAATGGGTCCTGTACCCATCTCAGCCTCTTGCTGTGCAACTCAACCATCAGTGGCCAGGATGACAGCGGCCCCAAAGATGCCCGCACTCTCTCCAAGGAGCTTCATCTGGTTCCAGAACTCAACGCGCCGTGTGTTGTGCCAGTAGGCAACATTGCCATCAATGAGCAGCATGACCGGAGGCAGCAGTACAGCCAGGATCTGGGCAGCCAAAGTCACATAGTAGCCTGACAGGAAGGCCAGGGCCAAGACGCCATACAGCACGAAGAATAGCTGGATCATGAGCTCCCCTCCTGGGAGATGGTTCAGATATGCCAGCCGGTCCTCCTTGCTGTGCTGCAGTGAATAGGCCTAGAGACAAAACATCCTCTAAGACTCTCTAACAAGCTGAAGAGTCTGTTGGGGGAAGGCCACCCCTAAGATGGCACTCCAAGTCATCCTCTGCAAGGCGGCCTTCTGACTCCCCTCTCAGACTTGGTGCTCTCTTAAAGTAGGGCCTGCATCTCTCCCTCAAACTAGGGAGCTCCATAAAGTTAGGGCCTATGTCCCTTCTCCCCCTGGGAACTCAGAAGGGTGGGGATGTGTCTCCACAGTCAGATTGGGGCTCTCATCTCTGAATCCAGAGCTCTGCACATGGGAGATGGTGCCCAGTAACTAAGATGAGGCCAAGTAGCCTGGGCCCATCCATATTAGTCTCCCCTAAAGGCATCAACAAGGACCATAACTTGTGCCTTTGGAAGGCCCCATCAGCTCTAAGTGGCAGAGTCCCAGCTGGGGCCTAAACCCTGCCAAACCTTTTTGTCTCCTCTCCCAGTCCTCTGGGAGCTGGAGCCATGAGAAGACCAGTCCATCTTGTTCTTCTGGCTTTCAAGCCTGAGGGTGAATTGTCAATCCAGCCTTTTCTCTCCCTAGTGTCAATAATATTGGAAGAAGGGACTCTTGGCCAGGTCTCCAGCACTTGGAGGGCCTCTGAGGCCCAGAAACTGGCAGGGGCAATTCCCAGGGGCAGGCCACAGGGACCTATATACAGAGCTTTATTCTGCCCACCTCCTGGGTTCTGCCAGGCATGCGCTCACATTCACTCCCAGTCAAGCAGCTCCAGCCAACAGTTCCCCAACCTACCACGCAGATGAGGTAGATGCCCAGGAAGACCTGGCCGGTGGACTGGAGAGAACGGCTGCGGGGTTTCCGCCGGTAGAGCTCCCCAGCACCGCTGGCCAGCACAAGAAAACCACCGATGATGGCAACTGTGCGTGAGTACATACGGACCTAGGCCAAGGCAAGGGGACCCCAATCAGGAACTGCAAGCACCACATTTCTCCTGACTGCCCAGAGCACAGAACTGCCCATTTCTATATAGCCCCTTCCGTATGATAAACCCTCTTACCATTTTTAAGTGTGGTGGGCAGGTACAGCAGTAAAAGATAATTCTTTTTATCAGAAGTGGCCCAGAGGGGTTAATAAAATTGTCCAAGGTCCTACAGAAAGCAAGTGGCAGAACCCAGAAAACAAATATTGCCCCTTTCTCATCCCCAGATCTGCAGACTCGAATCCCCATGTTCCTTCCGCTATATAGTATAGTCTGTTCCATCAAAAAAACTCATTGAGCTCACTGTCCTGTAGCTGTTCACACATCTGCCTCCCCTACTGACAGTCCATTCCTTGCATGTAGTGCCTTTGTCTCGGATTATCTCCAAATTTGCAATGCCTGGCACAAGTTCTGGATGTTACAGACTTAAATGCTGCACTAGGATTAATTAAATTTCATAAAATCAAATCGTTGGACCAGGCACTCTCCAAGGTTCATTTTGCCCTATGAGTCTGAGATTACTAAACTAATGGTTTTAAAGGGTTCTGGGAACGAGGCGACTTGCGTTCTGGTCCCATCTGTAATGCTACTACGGTATGACTTTGGTTAAGTCTGTTTCCCATCCCTGGACCTGTTTCCACACTCTGAAAAGAAAGCTTGTGTGGCTATAAGATCCTTCCATTGTTGCAGCCTATAATAATCTCCACACTCTTGGAAGTTCGGCCTTCCCAGGATCCGCCCTGAGCATTTGGCTAACACCACGCAATGCCCAACTGCCCCGGGAAATGGCCTCGGGCTCCCCATGACCCTAACGAAGTCCTCCCCGGGGCCGACGCGCTCACCTTCAGCCAGTCCCCGTAGTGGACATAGCCCCCGATGTAGGCGGCGTAGGTGCTAATAGCCAGCTGGAGTGCGGCCCCCAGAGCGAACCAGCGCCGCTTCACCCCGAAGGACATGAAACTGGCACACAGCACAGCCGCCCCCATGTCGAAGTACAGGTAGGGCACTGGGATGTCGGGCTTCCTGCAAGCCGGGAGTGGGAAAGCAACAACGCAGAATGAAGGCGGGGGAAAGAACGTTGACACCCCCTGACTTCCCGCTAACTCCACTTCTCCCCCAAACCAGAGCCCCCTCTCATGGCCGGGACCCCCGCACTATGTTCAATGCTCACTTTGCTCTGGACTAGAGCCCTAACAAGTCCGAGGTCCTCAGTCCTCCCAGTCCAAGGGTCCCAACTTCTGGGCCCAAACTTCTTCCCCACTTCACCGCATCCCTGTTCCTGGAACGCGCCGTGATGCCCCGCAACGCAATGGGTGACCGCGTAGGGCCGCTCACCGGCGCGCCTCGGCCCTCTCGGCGTACAGCATGAGCTGGCTGAAGCAGCCCCAAAAGGGACAGCGTGTGAGCAACACTGAGCCCAACTGCATGAGCAGCTGCAGCATCCACCGTCGCGAAATCACCTTCGACGCCATCTTGGGGAAGGGCAGTCCGCTGAGGCCTCACCCCCTTCAGGGAAGCCGGCGCGGGGATGCGACACGCAACTTCCGATCTCACGGATCTTTTTTTTTCCCCACTTCCGTCGGGAAACAAGGCTCTCACTCTCTAGTTCTGATCCGAAGGAGGCGTTCTAGCTGCGTAATTCAGCCTTTCCCTCTGCCCATAGAGGCTTAAGGGCCCCTCCCGGTAGCTGCAAAATTGAAAACTAGACTAGAGGGAGAAACAGTGAGTTCAGGACATCACAGGTCCTGAGCCGTAGATGTAATGAAGCGAACCAGTCTTTGAATGCAGCTACACCTGGGCTTCAATCTTAACTCCAACTATGACTTTGGGCATATCGCCTACTCTTTTCCAGATTCATCTGTGCAATGGAAAAAGACATCTACCTCATAGGGTGTTGTGAGGTTTAAATGTGACCATGTTGGTTCCACACACCCCAGACAAAATCCCTCTGCTTCTGTTCAAGTTCAAAGTAAGGGGTTGTCCTGGCTAAGAGTCACCTGTAGAGAAGTTTGGTCTTCGTCTGCCTTTCTTGTCCCCTGAGAGGAGAGAGGTCTGATGTGGACATATAAGACATCTCAAATCAGTCGATTTTCTCCAGCTCCAATACTCGGGCTCTTGCCCAAACTACCATCTTTTGTGGGTTTAACTGCAGCAGGCTTCCAAATGGTCTCCCCTTCTTTCTCCTCATTTGTTCTCAGCTCCCCTATTTTATGTTTTCATAACCATCAAGCACCTTCCTTTCAATCACTTAGCACACTGGCAATTACATATTTGTGATTCTCTTGTTAATGACTAGATTAACACTAGATTGTGAGCTCCATGTGGCTGTTTTTTATTTACTATTATATACTCCAGGCCTAGTATACAGGATACATTCATAAAGTATGTGCTGAATAGATAAATGAACAAAAGTGTTTCCACTACGTTTTGTACATAGTAGGTACTTAATTACTTTTTTGAATAAATAAATGGGCAAACGTTCTGGGCATTCTGGGATTGCCACAAAGCTGCCCCCACCTATCTTCCTGCACCACCCCTAACCTTGCTTCTCTCATCTACAAGCACTCCCATAGGCCATTTAGTTCAGGGGAAATTTCTAGTTCCCATAGGAAGAGGGGGGGATCATGTCCAAACACTATTTCTAACAATGTGAATTAAAAATTCTCTAAAAGCAGTGAAAGCTGGATAACAAAACACCTTTTCACATCTAATCTTTTACAAAGTCACTAGGGTAAAGTCTGAGTTTATCAGAAAGAATGTGAGAGAGGAATATATCCATGCAAAAACTAGGGAATGGAATTGTGTAGGTGTATGCTAGGGGAGGGATCACCAGGTAAGAATGAGAAAGCCTGGATTAGATGTCATTTTGCCTACCTCCCCTGCCCACCAGTGACAACCACAAGTAAATTTTCAATATAATACAGGTGCATAGTACAGAATAAACTTTCCAGTTGGTTTTATTTTTCCAGACTCACCTGTCCTTGATTCAAATGGGACAAGATATATAGCCCTTGGTAAGGAGTTACGGTGTTGAGGACCGGAAACGGGGTCATGTATGTTCATAAAAGAGTTCTAGGAACCTGCCTGGTTTCTGCCAACAGGAATACCACTACCCCAGCCTACCTCCATCATTACTTTAACAACTAGCTTCTGATAAGTCCCCAAGACACCAGGGACATGTATGAGGTAGGGGAAAGGAGAATAGGATTAATAGTTTTCCTCGATACCCCCATCCCTCTTCCTCAGAGGGGTGTTGAGAAGGATTAGGGGCCAAATCCTTCTTTTTAGGACTGGGAAAGATGCTGGCATTGTGCTAGATCCAAGGAAAGGAATAGGCAAGTGGGGGATCCTAGGCCCTGAGAGATGAACACAGCCATTTGTCTTTCCACCCAACACCATTCCTCCCACCCATCTGGGCAGACAGTTAAGTCTGAAAAACTTCCGAGGAACATCTTTTCCTCTTCCACAGCTCCATCTGCTCTCCTCAATCCAGATGCCTCAACTTCTCTCTGCAGCGCCTCCTGTCTCCAGAGGGCTCTTCCACTCTCCAGCTCCTCTGGGGCCCTGCTTGTGCTTGCCCTCAGCCATGACCACAGCCACAGCACAGTAGCCATCTCAGCCAGGCCGAGCCAGGCCTTCACACTGTTCAGCACTGCCCCCACCAGGTGCCCAGGTCAGCCACACACAAGTGCCAAAGTTGGCCCAGCTTTCCAAAAGCCCTCTGCAGGTCACAGTTGCATACCCAGAGGTTACTGGCCAGCAGCAGCCACGTGCCTGCTGTCCAGATATCCACCATCACTTTGAACTCGAGGTGCTGCAGACAGTTGCCTACAAGAGTGAGGAGGCCCAGTGCCCATAGGGCTGCAAATGGCTCAGTCTCCAGCTTGCTGATGTTGTTCCCAGTCAGAGAGGACCACCAGGCCTGGCTTGGTGGCCACAGCTGCACCAACTTGCTGCAGCTTGTGCTCAGACAGCAAGAGCCAGTGTAGGTGAAAGAGGCCCCCAAGCCCACTGTGCCCAACTCGGCCAGCTGATTGTGGCTCAGGTTGAGCTGTTTCAGGTCCCCCAGGCCCCACAGGCTACAGGGGTCCAGGGTAGCAAGCAGTTGTGAGAGAGGTCCAGGCAGAGCAGAGAACCCAAGGTAGCCGAGAAGTCCAGGGGCGAGCAGGCCAGCTGGTTGAGGCTGAGGTCTAGCTGCTCCAAGAAACCCAGGTCCCCCAGTGCTCCACCAGCCGGATCCCACAGGACATTGTGAGAAATCAGCAGCCCCCAGTCCCCACAGGCCCTGGAAGGAGCCACCTGGCAGGCAGCTGAGATTATTGTGGCTCAGTTCCAAGAGCCAGACTCTGTCAGGGAGCCTGGGAGGGAGGCTGAGCAGGTGCATGGTGCTGGGCATGTTGCCGCTAGATTCCTGAGCAAAGCGGATACCACCATTTTGGCCATGGCCACTCTAAGGAAGGAGTAGCCACATCTGCCCCATCCTTGCCCTTTGAGGGCTGGGGTGAGGATGGCATCACAGGTGCTGCAAGACCTTCGTGCCTCACTCCTCCACCCAGGACCCTGGACAAGCATGGTAATGCTGGGGTAGAAAAATAAAAGCAGACACCATTCAGGGGTCTTATCATTTGCTGGGTTCCCCAAAGTGGTCTCAAGGAATCTTCCATTTCCTATGATTACCTGCTACCCAGATTTCTGGTAAGAGCCATCTCAGCCAGAGACCCCAGCATCCTGATTCCCCATCCCCATCCATTCTCATTCCTTTATTCCTACTTATGATGAAAAGCATCACAGAAGGCAGTCCTTTTAATCCTCCAGACTCCTTCTTTACTCCCACTCCAAACTCCACCTCACTTATTTCCCACACAGCCCTTGGAGAAATTTTGCTTTCTCCTGCCTGCAGCATAGATCCTCAACTAGATTCTGACCTAATTTGGCCTTTGAGGTCAAGGCCTCAGGCCATGGAAGCCAAACGCAGTCACGATACTCCTGGCAGAGTGCAGCTCCAGCCCAGGATTGCCAGTGGAAAGAATCTCAGGTCGTTACCTGCCCTCCTGGCCTCTGGCCAGAGCCCCACTCCCAAAAGCAGTAATCAGCTCTCAAGGAAGCCACAGCCCTGAGGGTGGGGATGAGACGGGTTGAAGAAATCTCCAAGGCCTTGTGGCCTTAATATCTGGGGAGCAGGATCCTACCCTGCCTTTCTGAGAACAGGTTCCTCCTGCCCTCTTTCTCCCTTCTGGAACCTACACCCCGCTCTCTTATCAGGATGGCAGCTTGAAGCCCCTTGGAACCCACCCTCACGTCAGGAAGGAGCCAGGTGTCTCCTCTGTCCTTCTACACTGCCTGCCTAACAAATCTGCCATCATCTAGAATTCACCTGTCTTATCTGGACACAAAAGAAAGGAATGAACTCTATTGTTCCCACTAATCCAAAGCTCAAAATATTCCACTCTGGCTTTCAAGGAGTCCCCAGTATCTCTTTTTGAAACAAAGAGGGGTCTGGGGACAGAGTATCTGTACTCAACGCTTTTGCCTGGCCCTAGAAGGCCAAACAAGTAACTTTCTTGCTAGGTTCCCCAGTGTGTTCATTAGCTCTGCCCAACATAATTCTTAAGAGAATAATAATGGCCATATAGAAGATATGGTTACTAAGGGCCAGGCATCTCATTAAAGGCTTCATTTAATCTTCAACTGAGATGCTCATTTGACAGATGAGGAAACTGCTGTTTGGCAAGGCTAAGTAAGTTGTCAAGTCATATTGCTAATTAATGGCTAAGGTGAAATCATACACAACTCAGGCCTGAGTCCAGCCATGCTCCTAATCACTAAGCTAGAGTTCTCCATGCCAGCCAAACACCCCTCTAAGAAGTCGTGGTCTATAGGTGTATAACAGATTATCCCCAGAATGGGAAAAGCAACCTAGGATATGAATCTGAGCTGTTGGTTGATCAGACTGAGTCCCTTTGAGTTAATTCAAGTGATCTGGTTCAGGAAAATTAAACTGGAAAAAACTGGGGAATCACTGTCAATAATTTTTGAGAAAACATTACAAACAGAAGGTTGCCAGAGACTTGGCTCAACAAAAGTTCCAATTTTCAAGTCAGACAAGTAAGTGTAACAATTAACAAAATTCAAAAAGGGCTCATTGAATATGTTATCTGACCAGTTACTTAAAACGTGACCATCAGGTGCCCACGTCAGTTCATTAAAAAGTAAGTTATACCCAAACAACTTGACTTCCCTTTTTGACAGGGTTACTAGATGGCAGTCATAGACAAACGTCTGGATCTTATTAAACTCTCATGATATTCCTTTGGATAAGATGAAAACAGAAGACAGTTTGTAAAAATTGGAACTGACAAGGATAACTAGAATATTATAGTCGAGATTTTTTTAAAAGCTCTTAATAGGCTGGAACAGTTGGTTAAAAATAAGCCATTTCACTAAAGACAAGACAGCTCCCAGTCACATTTGCCAGTTTAGCAACTCCTATGCCTCTTACCCAAGGGCTGTGAGGAAAAGGAAACATCCTAGAGAGCAAGGACTAGCATGCAGGAGACCTGAGCCTAGTTCTAGAAATGAGCAGCTGCTCAGGGGACTAAAGGGCACTTCTCAAAGCAGTAAGCTCCCCATCAACCCAAGCATTCAAGTAGGGTCAGTCTGTGGATGACGCTATAGAGAGGATATTTAAACCAGGAGACTGGACTGTTCCACTTGAGCTTGAAGGTCTCTGGCATTTCTAAGTGCTGGGATATTTGTACTGAGCCTCCGATACCACACTTGGGCCAGCCCTGGCACTGGAAGCAACCTATATTTTGCACACTGCACACCAACTTCTGGATTTACATAGCTGCATATCCTTCCTATAGCCAGTACATGGGGGATGACAGCAAGATAATTTCAGAAAAGCATATCATGAAGACCAAAAAAAAAAGAAAAAAAAAGGCTAATCCAAACAAAAAAGTGTATTTGATGACAGCATCCATCTGTAGGCATGAAGAGTCCGTCACTACAATTACTCCCTTGCAAATATCTTCAGTTGAACTCCCTTCTCCCTCCATACAGACCTGATGAACGCCCTGGTTGTACCCAACTATCCACTTTCTGTGTCTGCACCCAAGCAATTCAACACAATTAACACAAAGCCACACGATGAGCACCTGGCTACACCGAGTACACACCTCTAAAGGGCACTCAGCAATTTTCCAGTATTTCCCTCATTTCCTGAGCCATAGGACACAAGGTCCCTCACCCTCCCCTCCCTATCAAATCTACAAACTCACTTGCAACTGTACTGTCTTCTACTTCCTTTACAATGGAAGAAGGCCCCCATTCTATGAGAAGCCAAAACATCTACTGTGGCCATGGATCTCACCTCTCAACTTCTTGGAGTTCATGATGAGGTAACAACTAATGTTAGGCTCTGGCCCAGTCCTCTAACTCTAGAATCGATTTCCACTTGCTCATCTACCATCTGCTCTTCAGTGTTTCATGGGCAAAACAAAACTCTTTGACTTTTCCACAAACCTCTTGCTCTCTCATTGTTTGTCATCCACCTAGAAGTCATTCTTAGTTCCTCTCTCTCTCACCTACAATCCATCAATAGGTCCTATCAGTCCTAAAATCACGGTCACCACCATCTCTTGCCTAGACTCCTGCAATGGCCTAATGCAAGTCTTTCTCTTCCAATGTTGCCACCTAACGTTGGACTAAATCCCTTTACACCTTAAAACTCTCTAACAGCTCCCCACTGTGCCAAGAACAGAATCAAGTCCCTACGATGGCTACAAGGCCCTGCGCGATCTGGCTATTTCTCCATCCTGCTGACAAGGCTTCAGCCACCTGTCTTCTAGCAGTTCCTAAACATTCCAAGCTCTCGTCAACCTCAACTTTGGCACTTGCTGTTCCCTCTATCCAAGCACTCTGTTAGCACCTTGTTCTTCAAATTTCAGCTTAAGTCACACCTTAGAGGCCACCCTCCAGAATAGTTTCTTTAGAGTACTAAATGTACCTCCCTACAGTAAGTACTACTTTAAACCAAGGAAAGACCAGAATGCAGGGCCAGATCAAAATAAACCACTTGTTAGCCCCTTCACTGAAGACTACCTGCTGGAGTCAGCATTGGAGTAGTAGAGAGAAAGGGGAGAGGTTAGCTGAGAAGTCACTAGAAATATGCCTTACCCTCACCTTACCTTGTCAGTTAAGAAAGAAACTTAGTTCCATTTTAGACTTTCAAAAAATTGAAAATTAAAGGAAAATGGGACAAGGAGGCCACAATCTGACCAGTGTTGGCTCCAGCTGCCAAAGTCTGCTTTGAAGAAAACTGGAGACAAGCCCTGCTGCTTCTCAGGCTGGAGCCAGGTACACTTTCCTCTCATCTCCTGTCATGTCCTTTACTGTCCCTTGCCCTCTTTCCAAACTTGACTTCAAGCTTTCCTCAAAACTCAAATCAGTCCTGGATCACTTTTCATCTTGGCTCAGGTGACTCAGTTATTAAACTAATGATTTTCAAAACACTACCTTTGGTCTTACATCAATGGCTGGGTGCATGTAAAGTCATAATCCTTGGAGTCTCAAAATTCCCCATTAGGCCACTAAAGATAAACCTAAACAAATAACTATAATGCAAGTCATACATGCCACGTGACATGATATAAATGACAGGAATCACTTTCCATTTTAATTGCCAAGGATGGCTTCACAGGTGGCTTTGAAGCAAGGCATGGTAGTATAAGACAGAATTGATTATTATACTTTGTGGGCCAGGAATGAAGGAATGAGTTGGCAAGTTTCTTTTGACATCGTGAAGTACACCACATTTTCAAAAGTGCAAGGGTTAGGAAGAAGCGTTTTAGGATCTAGATAGTATCCCTTTTTCACCTGTAAAGTATTTCGTGGTTTTTTTTGTTAAACTCAAAGTTTAGGTGGTATGTGCTGATTTCAAGTTTCTTAAGAGAGAATTCTATGGCACCCACGGCCTCCAGCAGCGACAAGAATGCAAATCCATCCCATAAAAAATTATCTTCAGAGATGACTGATCCCAGTTCCCAAACTCTTAACCCCACCACTCACCCTACACACTGTAGCTTCTAGCATTATACATTCTTACAAATTCTTACAAATTCTATTTCTGTGTATGACTGAAAAACCTCTACTCCTTCTTCAACCAACATGACTTACAGGAGTACAGATCTTGACACACATTCTTAGCTTCGAAACTGTCAAGGAACCTTTACCCTGCACCAGTGGTTCCCAGGCTGGAGCCCCTAAACTAGTATTGAAGTGCTTCAGCAATTTTCAAAACAATAAACAGAAATCAGTAATGAGCTGCTCCGACTTAAACAGCAAATTCAATATCAACTCAATGTGGTAAGGCTCTTTATAGTATATGGATTGGATGCTCTAAATAGCAGTAAACCCAAAGGCACATGTGGTGGTGAGGAAGTAATTGGGCGCTGAGGTATGTGTGTATTTGGAGAGGAAGAGGAATTTCTCAAAGACAAGGAGATACTGCAAAATTACCAGTACACGTTTCAGTTTCAAGACTTCTGCACCCCAAACAGTTCAATATTCTTTCAATCCTGGGGACAATTCTCCCACTCACCTGTCTCATCTGTGTTCCATCCTAAACCTGGTAAACAACCATCAGCAGTACACATGCCCACAATCTGGAAAGTCACAGAGCAGTATTAAGAGCCCAAAAGTGGATAAAGCCTGGGGTTTTGTTCCAGCTCTGCCGCCACAGGCAGCAGTGGTACTCTTGACAGGTCACTCAGCCCCGGTGTAACTCACTCCCCTTCTTTCTGTAAAATGAGTGGTTTTCAAATTATAATCAAAGAGATTCCTCAGGGACTCCAGGGAAGGGGCAGGGATGAGATATGAGACTGAGAGGGCAGGGCTCTGAGACCTCTAACTCTGCCCAAATGTTTTACATATTTGCCTCACTTATAATGCCATCTAAACGAAGACTTCTAAAACAACGTTGGAGCCTCTGGAAATCATCTAATCCAGTCTCATCTCCAGATTTAACCATTCTAGGACCAAGCTAACATTTACATTAAAACTTACAAAGCACTTTCTAAGTATTAAGTATTTTAAATATCTTATTTCTAGAAGATGGGTATTACTTCCATGTTTACAGTTGGGGAAACTAAGGCTCAGACAGATGAAATGACTTATCCACAGTCGCAAAGTGAGGAAATGAAGATATGATTTGAACCCAACTATTTTTCCCCAAAGTCCTTATTCTTCTTCTATACTTGTCTTTCCCATCATATTAACTCCAACTCTTGAATTGCTTAAGATTCGCCCACATCACTTCATAAACTAAAACTGAAGAGTCAAATGTGCTTCCTACCAGAAACAGTTGGTACACACAGTCTCCCACTCAGACCTAGAGACTAATAGGAAGGAAATGACATGGGACACATGGCAGGGCTTCCTCCCAGCCCACTATTTCCCACTAATCACCTTCATTCCTTTAATTGCACCTCTTAGGTTTTCTAGGTCTTGCAAAGTCTCTTTTCCCTTCTCCAGAAGCCGACATTTCCATGCAGACCAAATCAAAGGCTTGGTACTTTAAATCAAGTTCTGGCTAATGGCAGGTAGATAGGAAAGTTTACTTCTCAGTCTTCTCTCTTTTTCCTCTAAAAAGTCCTGTAACAAATGGTCTTATGCATGTACCCAGCCCCTTTATTCTCCGACACCACTTAGACACAACTCCCAACCTTGGACGCCCTTAAGTTATACACTTTATACCACATTTCTGGATGTTCTCAAAGGGTGGAAAGAGATGGTAAAGAGTAGAAAGCAAAGAATCTAAAGAAAAAGGTCAAACTTAAGACATACTTTCAGATTCCCTCCATCCAGGGCCTCTGAAGCACACGCACAAACCTGAGACATGAGTGATGGTTAAAAAAATTTGGGTTTTTATTGTTTTTGCTAAACAATACTAAAAAAAAAAAAAAAAAAAAAAAAAAATTGTTTTGAAGGCAGGGCTTGAATTATTTAATTTTGATCCATTTATTTAATTAAAAAAAAAAAAGGAAGGGGAAAGAGATCATGGCCAAAAAAATAGTAGTTAATCCTACCCCATCCCCGAAGCTCCATTACCCACATCTCACTCAATGCCCAATATTCAGATGGTGGCACACTCTGCCCTACTGGACTGCCCAGAAGGATGGGTAACAGGTGCTAGTTTTAGCTCTCAGCAGGTTATTCAAACCAGACAAACTGGTGAGCTAAAGTCCAGAAATTCTTTCCAGGTTTTCTGCCCATCAGCTGAGCACATACAAACTGTCAAAGCTTGTAAAATTTAAGGGGGACAGGGAAAGGCATAAGAGCAGGAGGTTGACAGAAATGAAACTATAGGTCACCCAAGCTTTCTCCTGGGCTAATGACTTTGAATACAGACAAAGAAAGGTTAGGATAGGTGGAGTCCAGGTTTCTGATGAAAGAAAATCATCCCTCGAAGAGGAGTTGAGATGTGTCATGCAAGAGTTCTTCCTGCAGAGGGCACAGGAGAAAGGGCAACTGACTCTCCCATCTAGGAGACAGGAATAGTGAGGAAGTTCTTCTAGTACCATGAAATTAAACAAAAGGCTGAGGGAGAATCCTGAGGTTCAGGTTAAATGTGGGACTGGTACACACAGAAAGATTAAAAAGCCAGCAGGAACCCTCAAAGCCAACTCCCATCTGCATACACTGGCTCTACAAAGCACTGCAGGAGATTCTTGCTGTGAACTAAGTCAAGTTAATTGCCTGGCTATGGGTAGTGGGGAGAACAATACATTTTTATTTTTGGAGGGATGAGGTGGGAAGAGCGGCCATGATCTAGTAAAAAGAGACCTGCAAGAAGCAGAAAATATTTAGAGAACATTTTAATATATATTTTCATATATATATTTAAAGTTAAGAAAAATAAAACTAATTCAAGCCATGCCCTGTGCAAAAAAAGAAAAAAAGAAAAAAAAAGAGAAAAATTTAAAGTGAGACCTCTGTCTGCTGCTCTAGTCTCAACTTAAGTATCACAGTCAGCTTGTTACTTTTATTTTGGAAGAGAAGATGTAAAAGTTTCTTTCAATCATTCAGAAGGCAAGTGTAGCCACTTATAAAAACAGAATGGCAGGGACAGACTAGGAAAGAAAAGTCAGAGGTGGAAGGGTAGAGACAGAAATTTTCGAAAATAAAATTAACAAGGTGACTGACTGTTCCAGAAGGGGGCTGTGAAAAGGACATGGTGGACCAAAGTCTGTTAGTCAAGTAACGATTCAACTTTTAAATTATTCTCTTGTTCTTTTTGTTGGGTGTTTTGTTTGTTCAAGTCTAAGATTTGGAAATGCTGACCCTTTGTTAACAAGAGCCAACAGAAAATATAGGATCCCTTCCCTCCCCCGGCCTGCCTCCGCTGAAGCCACCACCATCGCCTCTTGGCTGGATGCTGGAAGAGTCCTCCGTGTGTGTGGACTCAGGATGACAGGGCAGCCTCCTTCTGTGGTTGCTGGGCTTGTGAACGCTGCAGTATCTTTTGGCTTTCCACGTCTCTAAAATGTTTTTCAACCTGAAAGAGACCAGTCAGCCTAGGTCAGAAACGGAGATGGGCACTCAAGGTCTCTCAAACAGTCCACTCCAGGCTTAGATAGCCCCATCCTGCCAACCAGCCCACAGACTATTCAGGCGCCTTTGCCCTTGCTGTCTGTTGGCTTTTCCAACAAGGCAGGTTGGGGGCCTCTTATTTCAGCCACATTTTTTGCAGCTTCAGCTAAGACTGGCTAAAATAAGATAACTCTATAAACTAAAACAGAAATTCAAGAGATTATTATGACCCCTCTTCACACAAGTACAGAATGGAAAGCTGGCAGGGAATTATATAGTCTTAAACTTTTTACATCCACAATGTTGATCTTTCAGTACTGTTTGTTTATAAATGCTGCAACGCAACCTAAAAAGTCAGATGACATGCAGGGTCAGAGGCACCAGTGATAACTAATTTATACTAATCAACCCTTCCTGAGAAGAATCCGACCTGGGATGCAAGGAACTTTTCAAGTCCAAAACCACAGAATGGTCTTGCTAATTCCAAAAAGACCACACTGCAGCTGACCACTCGCTTTATTCCACACTGCCCAGTGGTTCCACCCCCGCACGAGTGTCCCCGCCACAGCTGCAGAGCACCACATTGCAGGGAAGCAGATTGGCTGTGTCAGAAGAGACAGGGATTGCAGCTCACTGTCCTGCCCTGATGCTGGAGCGTGAAGGCCGAGGAATCGCCCTCTCCCCTAAAGTTTCACGGCTCCTTTACTTACTATTTTGCGTACATGGCTCAGTGCACTCCCCTCTTTGCCTTTACAGTTTTCCACTTGATATGGGGGTGTAATAACAACTTCTTCCATGACTACAATGTTTTTTTCTTGCCATTTACAGTCTTTAATGCTGGAAGGAGAAGACAGTAGGTAAAAGTTACCTCTTGTGGGCATCCCACACCTCTTGCTGACCCCAAGCTCCCAGCTCCCACTCAGGCGACAACTAGCTGCCAGCAGCCCAGAGAGAGTAGCAGCCAAGAAACATTTCCTGGGCACCACTGGCTATAAAAAGCAATAAAACTGATGCACATTTACTCTGAGGAGGGCCCAGAAGAGTTTCTCTGAAGCATTAGGGACCTGGAAAACCACAGAAAACTTGGTGCCAGCCTCAGAAGTCCAAACCAAACTGAGTTACAAAAAAACAGCTAGGTTGAGACCACTAGCTTCAACTTAAGTAGCAGCCCCGGGCAGAGGTTGGCAAACTTTTTATATAAAGGTCAGACAGCAAATGTTTTAAACTTACAGGCCATTCAATCTCTGTCACAACCATGGAACTCTGCTGCTGTAGCACAAAAGCAGCCACAAATAATATACAAACTAAGCTGAATTGGTCCAATGGCGGTAGTTTGCCAACCTTTGGCTTAGGGGGAAACTGGCACCTTTAGAAAGAGAGGAGAATAAATTCCGCATCATACTGTGATCTGTAGTCTTTCCACCACCTGAAACGGAAGCTGTTCCTCAAACTGGCCCCTCTCAATTATCAGACAGTTTCCCACTTGCCAAACTGGGAAAACCCATTCCAGTTCACACTTGGGAAAACCCAAGGCAACTAATACTAAGAGAGTTCCTTCACATACCTGTAAATGCTCAGATACTCACATCAAGGCCTCTTAACAGCTCTGATGCCAGCTGCCATCTGTGCACCAGACCCAGGTGGTTAAATAGGGTAACAGAAGGCAAGGGGGAGGAGGGGAAGGACTGTCAAATGTTTCAGTTTTTCAGCAACTAGGAGCTAGTGGAGAGTCAAATGACTTCTGGTGTGACAAAACGTCTTTTAAGAGGTGGTAATAAGGTGGCCTTCTGCTCTCCCTAACTCCCTATGTTTATCCCAATTTACAACTGGGAAGACTGAATAGATATAACTTTCATTTAAGAAAACTGCCTAAGCTTTTAGAGAAAGGTACAAGATCAAAATAACAAAAGACAAAGAAATCACTAGTTCTAAATTATGGAATACTAGGTCTGGAAGGGATCCTTAGGGATAACCTAATCCAAAACTAAGTCTTATAGATGCAGAAACTGAGAAACTGAAGCCCAGAAAAGACGTGTCCACGTTTACACCATTCTTCTATATGGAAAGGCAACAAGCACCTGCATTGCTAGATGCCAAGATACTGCCAACACACTACCCAGCTTCCCTGGTGACTTTCAGGAACACGACTACCCAAGAGTCAGCCACCAGAGAGCACAGCCAGGCAGTATCACCCCCAGGACAAGGTGCCCCCTATAATCCCCCAACTCACGTCTTGTGAATGGTCTGGAAGAGCTGCTGGCCCTCTAGGGAGACACCAGCGCTGATTGCATAGGCCTGGCTCAGCTTCTCCTCCTTCTCTGTCCGTGCTTTGCTGGCAAGCTAGGGTGGGGGAGAGGAAAGAGACTCAGAAAAGCATTTACCTTCATACTTTCCAACAGTCAGGACCTAAGTTGAGGAAAGGAGGCCAGAAAAAACTGGTTTGGGTAGAGTCAGTTTTCTCAGAGATCAAAAGTGAAACAAAAACACACAATATACCTGAAAAGTTACTGCTACTCCTGGCAAACATTCTTTCCTTCCAATATTTATTGTATGCCTACCATGTGCCAGACATTCACTGTGCTAAGCTACAGATACAGCTCTGAATGGGGGGTAGGGGAGATAGATTATAAACAAAAACAAAAATAAGGTAATTTATACAGTACTAAATGCTAGAAAGAAAATAGAGAACAATGTGATAAAATGTGACTGGGGAGCTACTTGATGAAACAGTGATAAAAAGTAATACAAATATAGGAAGAATTAAGAATTTTTATCAGCTCACGTGCTAGAGTCTCAGTTAGAAATTACTATCTATTGCACCTTCATAAGCCAGAATTTGCAGCTCTAAAGACTACCTTTCTAGCACCATTATCTATGCACACACAGGGAGCCAAGATGTAAGTAAATCTAACCATAGATATTGTCCACCTTCAACTTGAGATGAAGAGCTATCCAGCTCTTTAGAAAAAGGAATGGTCTGCATTCTACTTCAAGCCTGCTCTTTAACTGCCCTCTAGTGGAACAATCACAAATTAATCGAAAGAAATTCTACTAAAATCTAGGAAATCCCTCCCAACAGGAGTGGGGTCTGTCAATCCCTGTTGCCCCTCTAATACATATTTGATCCCATTCCAAACAGTAATCCCATACTATTGGTTCCTAGAGACTTCAGAAGTGCAAATTTGTTTGAATGTAAAACAAAACGAATAGGCTGGACAAGATGGTTAAAACCAACAAAAGACAGATAATACGTCTGAAAGTCAAACAAATGATCGGGAGATTTTCAGACCCATGAACACCTTAATATACTGATGCTGCAGCACACTAAAGACATACATACAAACAATTTGTCCCCAAACGCCAGCTCCTTAAAAACAAAGAGATCATACCTCCAACACATTCCCAAAGCACCTAGATGCTTGGAATTCTTAAACATTTCTATTCTGCTTTAATAGTGACCCTTCAAACCATAAACCAAATATTGTTTTGAAGGGAGGAAAGTCAACAATGTATCTAACTGTTTGCTGGCAAAATAAAGTGCTTTATTAAGCTATGGGTTTGACCATGAAGATGAAAAAAAGAGGTTAGTGGGTTATGGGGAACAGGGGAGTTTCATCTCTGCCTCTGAGTTTCAGAAACTGACTGAGGGAGAAGGGGATCTAAGCACAGATGAGAAAGTTCATACCCACTTTCATTTCAGTCTTCCCAGATTAAGGGGGAAGGAAAGGTCAAGATGCAGTGATTTGAAGCCAGAGCTCCTTTTTCACATATCCCCAGGACAAGGAGAGAGACAGATAGCAGAAGTAAATAAATAATTTTTCAAGCTCAGTTTTGCCATCTGGCCCCACCAGGTGATAACTTCACAGAGAAATAAATACCAAAGAAATAAATGTATAGGGCTGAAAGCATTCCTCCAATCACTGGCAATTCCAACTGCAGCAAGAAAGACTCGTGGCTGGAAAGCTGTTTCTATGGAAAGAGAACTACTGGTGGTAGATTTTAAGTGGCAACAAGCAAAGCTTACTCAGTCACCAAGAAAACCCTGGTAATAAGGAATTTCCGTGAGTCTCACTTTCCCAACAACCCTGTAGGAAATCTGAAGTCTCTAAGAAAAGAAGGAAAACTGGAGGGCAGGAGAGCTTCCTGGATTAACCAAGCTCCTGCAGAGCTCCTGGGAAGCAAATGGTGGTCAGGCAGATGTCTACCCCATGAGCATGCAGGAAGGCCTCATTTTTAGGTCTTTTTAAAAATGTTTATCCTTGAAAACCAAAAACATCTCCCAATACTGGGTCAGACAAAGCTGCGTTTGTAAAGCTTGTGTTGACTAGATAGTCTGGGTACTAGGAGTGAAATATCCTTGTCACCTACACAGTAGGTTAAAAACATAACATCACCCATTTGGTAAGAGAGAAGAGTTGGCTCAGGGAAATCAGGCATCTATGCAGGAAGTACAAGAATGGAACTCACAAATTAAGCTAGAAGAAGTGGGGGAAAAGGCTAGAAGAGGAGCCACTTTTGAATTTTGCCAGAAGCAAAATAAAATGAATATAAATCTCAGCCAAAAGTGATTAGTTTGAACAGCCTGAATAACAGCAACGCAATGGTTATGGAACAATGATTTCAAAATGCACCCCTAGCCCCCCCAAAAATACCAGTTGTATAATCTCTTCTAAAGGCTCTGAAAGCAAAGGAGAATAGATGATTCTCCCTTTCGACTCATAGTGCAAACAGATCCCAAATGCTAAATGATATGAGAGCCCCGGAAAAGTCAGCAGGCATCAGTGTAAGCTAACTGTGTTTCAATTTGCCCCAATATCCTCAACTATACTCTACCTGTACCTATAATTGTGCTTTGAGGGTCTGGACTTAATGCAAACTGTGAAACCTACCGTTATCAGTTTACAGACTGCATTTTCATGGCAATCTGAAAAATATTTAAATATGATATTCAGCAGCAGATCTGCTTTCACTA
This sequence comes from Pteropus medius, assembly GCF_902729225.1. Taxonomy (NCBI): domain Eukaryota; kingdom Metazoa; phylum Chordata; class Mammalia; order Chiroptera; family Pteropodidae; genus Pteropus; species Pteropus medius. The sequence continues at coordinate 466,652 of NW_024352004.1, forward strand.
GGAAGTTGTAAAAAAGGGGTAAATTACTCCCAAGGAGGACCCCATCAACAAGAATCTAAAAGTGTTTCTTCTCAAAATTGAGGGTGAGAGGGGAGGGATTACCTTGTTCTTTTTAGGAATGTTCCTTAAAACTGACGAAAAATGTGGATAAGCCTCCTTTTGTAAAGTAAGTGACTATCACTCTACCCTCGAGGTAGCTGTTATACAGATCAAATTTTTCCACATGTTTTTCTGTAAACTAATGCATATCTATAAATGGTCCAGTTATTTCAAGTTAATAACTTTATAGTAATTGTTAAACCACCAGAGGGAACCAATAAAAGCTGCCCTTAGTAGAGAAGGTATAGGGTGTACCTTTTAAGCTTGGGAGGGTCATCAGGACTGCAATTTTAAAAATTCAATGACTATCACCATACATCCATTTTCAATGCAAACATGCAAGCCACTGGCCCCTTCCAATAAAAACTGAGGCACTAACTGTTTAGAATCTCATAGACTATTAAAGGCACAAACTTTAAAAGCACACAGGATTCAGGCAAACAGAAACACAAACCTACAAATATTTTTCACTCATGTACATGTGGCTTAATTGAAATGACTGCACAAGACAACCTGTGCTTAGCTGCCTCTTCTTTAATTTTGTATGTTTCCCAGTGAAAACAGTTATTCCTAGTCTACTAACCTGTGCTTCCTCCTGTGGCCATTTTATATACAGCACCTTAATGTGGGTAATGGAGAAAAGTGCATGAACTTGATACCAAAGCACATCAATATTAAAAGGCTTCTTCTAGTCATGCCTGCTGCTGGCTACCCCTTGAATGAATTAATGAACACCAATGACACATATCTCTTCCTGCACTCAGTGACATGAAGAGCAAGCAGCCACAATGATAAATTACAAATAATATGCATTTCATTTTGTTAGTCACCAGCTAGGCCATCTTATTTCCACACACATAGACCAGGAAAGCACAGGTGCTGTGAGGAATCCAGAGGAAGTCTTACTGCAAGTATTCAGCAGGCTGTGACAGCTGATACAACAAGGAAAGCAGAGCCCAGAGACGAACCTGCTGGATGTGACCTAATAACTCCAATGAGCTCAGTTTGTCTTCCCTGTGTATTTGGGCCTTCCAACTAGCTGACTTCAAAGGGGTTAAGAAACACTGCAACTGCTGCCCTTTGCCAGTGCTGCCTGCAAGGCCTGGTGGAGGCTGAAGGATGGTAGACAGAGCACCCAAGAACAACTGTCATTCTAAGGCCCATGCTTGCTCCTGCTGTTTCAATTCTGAGGTGTGCTCTTGGAAAGCCCTCATTTTTAGCAACAAGCAATCTCTCGAAAATATTTCTCCCAAATATCAATATCCCCAAGTCTTCCTATTCCCTAGCTGAAAGCTCCTGCCTGAAAGTTTCTAATAAAATACTGTTCTTTACGACTTTGGATAACTGGGAACTCAAAAAACAGAGCATCACACTTGGACTGGTATCCTAGAATACATATTGTAACACATGAATCAAACACCTGAACCACAGAGCCAAAGAGGCCTGGTAGTGAACACTATTATAAGAGCTAAACTCTTGTTGAGCAAGCATTTACTCCATGCTCAGCACCAAGCTACACACTTTACATGTATTAAACATTTAATCTGCACAACAATCCAATGAAATAGGGACTAAAATTATTCCTACTTAATAGATGGAGAAACTAAGGCACAGTTGAGAAACTTGCTCAAGTTTACCAAGCCAGAAGTGGGAGGAGAGTCTGGATTTGAACCCAGTCTGCTCCCAGAGCCTGTGTTCTTAAACTTGCACTGCAGTTCTAAAAGAACTGTTTTTCCATCAACGTCCCCAGTACAGAATACAATTGTCTACCTTTCATTGAAGGGCCTCTCTTTTCTGAAAAGGACCCCTGGCCTCATCCAAAATCTCAAGGACATCCTTCATTTCTTTTGTTAAAGGTAACTCAGATATTGTGTGAGGGAGCATTTCAGGTCAATAATTATAGGTATTCCCTGGACCCGTCATTTTCTGATGTGCCAAGACTAGAGAAGGTAAGTCAAGCATCTCTTGCACTTGAATGTTAAGATACGTTGAGCACTTTGAGCTATGATGAAAAATACCCTGCAAATCCAGGGGCATGGCACCACCTCAATCTCCAGACTTTGACATACTTGTCAAACCATCATATTGCTGCTATACAATACAGACCGGTCTCTAGTCACAGTCAGTACACACTATAGGCAAAATTTTATCTATGCCAGTTTTCGTTATCTGTAATTACATCATTAACTGTATTCATAGCTATAACAGACAATAAAACCTCCTGGACACCAATAGAGTAATTTCCTAGCCCTGAGACCCTGAAACCAGTACTGCTGTATAATCTCCACATGGCTCCATCACAGAAAACTGACTGAGATATAAGCTGAAATCTGACCTTAACAACCTACCTCTGACAGTATACACTCAAATGAGTCATCTCACACAGGGCTGTGAGGATTTAGGGTGATAACATGGGTAAAAACACTAGGTGAGCTGTATAAAGCACTGTACAAACACTAGTTGTTAACATTATTATTGTAACATCATCATTATTAGCAGAGAAGGTGGCTTGTGGGCCATTCCAGAAAAATCCACATAATCCAACCTTTCTTTAGCCAATGAGCTCAATGCTCTCCCTTCTGGTTTCTATAAGAGCTGCCAGAGAGGCTGTAAGTCCTATACAGACTATCTTCCAAAGTATAACTGGAATAATATATTGGGAAATGCCTTTAACTTTGTGTGCCAAAATGGGGGCCCCACTTATGAAATAAAGAGTTGATTTTATTCAATGATAGTGAAAGAGCCATGTGCTATTCTTTCTTGAGCCCTGAAGCAAGCAGAGAACAAAGTAAAATAGAAGAGCCACCATGCCTCTAAAAAAGAGATTCCAGCTAAAATCCCTCCCTAACACTCATGAGCTACATGAACCTGAGCAAGATTCATAACCTATCTTGAGCCTCGGTCCATTCGTCTGGGGCCTACCATGAAAGGTTATTGTTTACCATAAAAGGTTATTGTTGGCGTTCAGTAAGATATACAGTTGATCCTTGAACAACACAAGTTTGAACTGCGTGGTCCACTAATACACAGATTTTTTCAACTGACCCTCATTGTTCAAGGGTCAACTCTGCGGTTGGGAATCCGCATAAGTGGAGGGCTGCTATAGTTATATTAGGATTTTCAACTTCAAGGGAGGTCAGTGTCCCTAACCTCCACGTTGTTCAAGGATCAACTGTACGTGTAAAGCACTTAACATCAATATTGGCACTTAACTAGTTCTTTCCCTCTCTTTTTAGAACAACCTCCATTAGCTCATTGACAGAAGAGTAAAAGTTTCTAAATTGCAGAGATGGACAAATTGAGCACCTTCCAAATCAGCTTGATTCCATTTAACTTCTCTCCCTTTATCTAATTAATTACCATTTATTCTTTAAGACCCTACCCCACTGCAACATCTGAGCCTTCCCTAAAATGTTCACTATTCTATGCCAAGGGTTGGCAAACTACAGCCTGTGAGTCAAATTCAGCCAACAACCTGTTTTAGTTCAGTTTTATTGGAACGACCATGCCCATTTGTTTACATATTATCTATGGTTGTTTTTGCTACAAAGGCAAAGTTGAGTAGTTGTGCCAGAGAATCTATAGCCCACAAAGCCTAAAATATTTACTATCAGGATCTTTACAGAAAAAGTTTGCTGTCCCTGCTCTATGCTATCATAGCACCTTGCTCATACCTCCGTTAACACTGATCCCACCATACCGTTATCACTAAGATAAATGCTGCTGCACCTCACTACTCCCAACAAACATGAGATTCTTGAGGGCAAAGGCAGTATCTTAATCATCCTGACATCTCCAGCACCTAGAAGGCAGGGGAAGTGAAAGGAAAGATGGATAAAAAAGAAACTTTGACTATTAGTGGTTCATAGACCTAACAGTTCCTAGAGGTTAAGTGACTAATATAAGGTCACACAATTCATTAGCATCCCAGCTGTAAATGAATAATTTACAGTTCTTCAAACATTCTCTCCACATTCTACCATACCACACTGTTAACTTGGCGTAGTATGTAGATCCTTCACTTTTCTAGTTCAGGTAAAATCTGCTTCACTCTTCAGGGTAGTATCTGGTATTTACCTAAGCTAGTCTCAAAATTACAGTGCTAGAACTGCACCATTTCCCCGACACACCCCTGTTCCGTGCCAGGAAAATTAGACTAGTTAGAATTCCCCTTTCTTAACACTAGAAGAGATATCACCACTGACCCACCAGTAAAGTCTTTATTTTGAATTATCTCCAACAAAGAAGAATGCAGAGATGGCTGCAATACACCTATGGCATTACTCTGCCAGAGTACTTGGGCAGAGTACTTGGGCTTAAGTCTTTTCAGGTAGACAGCTATCCTCCCCAGACCTCTATGTCAAGAAAGCCCCCTTCAGAACTAAACCCTTGACCTAATGAGAGCCCCATTGAGTCAGTTGGTTGCCATATACTATAGCCTGAACTGAGCCATGAGCCCTAACCTGGAGCACTGCACCCCCCATCATGGCTGTCAGGTTAACCCCAAAGTTTGAATGCCACTGAATGTGACCTCCTTCAAAAGCCTGGCGATTTTTAAAATGGCAGTCACTCTACCTCTCTGACTATATCTAATACCACTACTACTTAACATGCCCCATTACTCAGCAGTGATGGGCTCTTCCTCTTCACCCCTACCCCCTGACCCTCACTGGTATCTTCATAACACTTCTCTGAGGAAACAGATGTCTGCTCAGAGCCAGGTGCAAAACTTACTGGTGGACTCTTAACCAGGGACTGTGGCCTTAACAATATATTCCAATCAAGTGAGCCAACAGGTTATATACAGCTCCTAGAAACCAGAAAAATTTTATCTGACAAAGCCTTGCTTTCACTAGACAAGCAGTTATTTCTCTTCCCACATTTACACATAACATGAACATTTTCAACCTCCTACCAATATACACATACCTAAACACAGGGAGGCCAGGTCATCTGATTTTACTTGGTGTTAACTCCAGACCTCAACACATTAGGGTCAAGATACGGTCAAGGGCCTGGCTAAAATGATAGGTCCATGAACATAGGCCACAATGCAATGGCTATAGACTCCCCCAGGAATTTACTCATACTTGAGGATTAACTCTCAAATTGCCAGAAAGTCATATGGTTAGCTAAATTTTAGCTCTGAAACTGGTGGAACTCAAAACAAAAACTAAGTCAATACTTCCCTCAGTGTGACATCATACCTAAAAGTAAGCACTGACGTCAGTTTTTAAAGTCGACTTTGTGACTCTTCCACTTTCTCAGCCTTAATAGGTCCCTCTACCCACTGACCAATCTCCAAATACCATTTTTATCCTAAGGCAGTCAACTCATTCTTCATTACCAGGAACTAATGATATACTCTTTGAATCGCTTCCTGGTTCCATTTGATCATTCACTGCTTGTTAGTAAGATATAAACAGGTAAAAGGAGATTCAAGAAGCTGACAAATCAGTCAGTAGTGAACGGCTTATCTGTAAATTTCACTTTTCTATGCTTTCTTTTCCTGTCTCCCCCCAAAAACACACAAATATCTCCTCTAGAGTTCTCTCCAACTCAGCAAAGTGATAAGACTTACATCTCATTCAATGCACTGGCTGCATTTATTTATCTGAACAAATGAATATATACACTTGCCTTGGCTATGTCACTGAGTTCTTTCCTGAGAGACTCAGAGATTGGAAACACAGCCTTCTAAATTCTGTGACTACTCATCTAACCTCTAGTTCACAGGCAAGTGTTAACTATGCCACCTGATAACACTGCCCTGGAAATTCAAGTTAATTCTGGACACCAACAAGAGGTTTCTTAAAAACATCTTTTAATTTTAAGTTGTTACATATTGATGGCGTCCAATACAACTTTGATTTTCCCCAATCTTGGGCTGGTGAGTTCTGATATCTGAACAAATGTCAGATCCAATGCCAAGAGAGACTGACATAATAACAGCATCAATTTTCTTGGCTGCCTTCCCTTTGTCATGTTGCCTCCCTTCCCCCATGTTGCTTCTTATGCTATAATTCAAGGAACATCAGTTGGCTACACATAGCTGATACAGGAGAACAAAATTAACAACTGCCAAGTCTAATCCTTATATCACTATAAGATACATACCAACATTATCCCATTTTAACAGTGAGGAAACTGATGCTTGGTAAGGTTAGGTGGCAGAGAAATGATTTTAAAGACTTATCTGCTTGGTTACTATGTTCTTTCTACTAGACCACACTGCTCCTGACTACACAACACACGTTTCTCTTTACTTAGAAACATTACTTAGGATTATAGATATTTTGATACGATTCATTTCACCAAACTACTCTATAAACTTAGGCTTAGCACGCACAGCAAGTAGAAAAAACATGGGACTTTGCTGTCAAAACATCAGACCTGAGTTCAAATCCCAGTTTTATCACTTATTGGTTATTTGGCCTTAAGCTAGTGATTCATCCTCTATGAGCCTCAGTTTACTCTTCTATAAGACAGTGATAGTACCCACACCATAAGAACTATTGTTAGGATTAAAAGATGTCTACTAATTGCTAGTTCAGAGGGTGGCACGTGAAAATATTAGTTCCCACACTACTAGTCATATAACCTACAAGTCACTTAAATAGATAAGACTGTTTTCTCATCTGTTAAGCTAAAAGAAAAATATACTCTAAAGATCACACAACGTGGCTGTGAAAATGAAATGAGATGTGTCGAAGCTCTTTATAAACTGTGAAGAACTAGAACAATTAAGGTATGGTCTCCAGCACAGCGTACCACAATACCTTGCACAAAACAGATTTTCAGTAAATGTTTGATAATGCTACATAAGAGAGAACCTTATTAATACTGACAGGCCCTGAATCATCTCCTGAGAGCACTACTAACCCATGGGAAACCTTTATCCCCACAGAACAAGATGTGGAGTCAATTCAAAGGAACTTGTTAAGAAACACCTTACCTCACCCCACCATGCAGATCCTAGGGCTCTCATCCTCAAGCAATATTTAAGCTTTCCTCATGATAAACTAATAAGAACCATAGTGAATAAACTGAATCTCACTTACGATTGGCTTTGGTGTGCTTTTTTACTTTTATTTAAATGCTTCTGTCTTACAGTAAGGAAAATCAGAACACTTTAAAAGGGTACATAATGCTACTGTGGAGAAGATAAAATGATATTCAAAACTTCCACCTTCTGCAACTCCACTGTCCTCTTCCAAGCTTCCTCTTACATCCCACTGCTGTGGATAGACATAGGACTTCTTAGCCTGCAGTGAACTGCCAATAGAAAGCAAAACGGGCTCATCTCCAATTTCTAGTTCATACCTTCTCTAGTTGGGCTGGAATTTAGTATTTCCTTTAAAAGGCCTTCTCTTCCATTTCCTGCTGGGTTGGAGTAAACAAATATATAGTTTATATCAACAAGTTTAATTAAACAGAGCACTTACTACGTAAGCAAGATGACCCAACATATGATGGTATCTTCCACTGGAAGTGAAGGTCACAGGTAGCACTCCCCTAGACTGTGAGCATCAAGAGTTTTCTTTCACGGATCTCAGGGCACTTTAGTTCCCTTCTAACATGCTTAAATAATCCTCCATCTTAAAAAACCCTAAGTCCACGCTCTTAAATGAGATGAACTTTCCATGTCATTTAAGCAACTTGTAAATAGCTGCCTGGACTAGCTGTTTTCACTAACACTAGCAGGCTCTTTTAATTCTAACTGAATCCAAAGAGGAATCACAAAGCATCTTCAAAGGTTAGTTTCAAGGGAAAGCTAATATTGCTTACTTATAAACATATCTACAAATGAAAAAATTAGAAAGAAATCCAAAGATAGCCCTCCAATCTAATTTTAGTTTTCAGTTCTGACTCCTCTTCCCAGCAAACCTTTTTCAAGACTTGGCAAACAGGCTACAAAGAAAAGTAAAGATTTCTGGTATTCCCCTATTACTTCCTACTACTTTCTTGAATGAATGGGTAAACTACTAGTTTACAACAATGCTAGTAAATAACTAAAACTGACCAGTGGACAGAAAAAATAAATAAACCTGATCAACAGAAAGCATAACCCTAAAGGCAAGAATAATGTGCAAACTAACCGTGAACTATTTGTATTTGAAGTCAAATATAAGAGAACTGCTTCTTAGCAATCCCACCCATACCACTCCAAGCCGTCTCAGATAAATGGTGGTATTTGTTGATTATGAGCAGAAATCAGTATCTTTTAAATTTAAGAACATCAACTCTTTCATATAATCATTACTCTACTACTCGCCAATGATCCAGGTATTTAGTGACAAACTTCTCATGCCCTATAAACACCAAAGAATAACTTAGAGCCTATTTCTCTCAACATACTAGGAATAAACTATTTCACTTGAATCTTTTAAAATCTCTTCAGCTAATAGAAGACCACCCAGAGTTCCTATACTCTAGTAGGAGGTATGTGACAAAGCTGGGATTTCAAAAATCTTTGTTTCTAAGGATGGGGTGTTTTGCATGCAATATGAAACCCAAGACCCTTCCAAATCTGTCCTCAGCCATCACTAAAAAAATATGTGGTATTTCCCTGGAATCTGGAAGGAAGAGAGCTCCAGATCTAAGGTAACTTATATTCTGCTAGCCTCAGTTATCCTCTATTGTTTCACTGCTAGAGTGTTTTCTTGCTCTGCTCAATTGTAGCAAACACACCACATTCCCAAGAGAGGCAAGAGAATATACATTATAAGACTCCCCCAGAGGGAACAACTTCCACCACGCTAATTCCAGAGACTTAAGGAAAAGCAGCTGCTACTAAAACTGAAGGCCTAACTTACTCATTCAACAAATATTTATTAAGCACCTACTCTGTGCAAAGCTCTGTATATGCGGTGGTGAACAAAACATATGTGGTTCCCATCCTCACAAAACGAAGTTTGATGAGACAGAAAAGCAACTCCAAAAACAAATGATATACAATTATAATTACAAAAAGGCTATTAACTTGCTCAGGACTCACTGATCTATACTTGTCCCAGTATAAAACAAAAGCAATCCTCTTTACTCTCACAAATGTCCCAGGTTGGACTATAAATGTTATGTCTCCTTAGCTCAAAGGGTAAGATATTGTAAGAAAGAATAATGGGAAAAAATTACTTTAGCCTAGGTAATCAAAGATGACTTCTTAGAAGATGTGCCATTTAACTAAGTCCTGATGGATAAGGCTACAGTTATTTTGGAAGTAAGAAAGTTCCAAGTACAGGGGACAGCAAAGGCTACAACAGGCTTGGAGTATTACTGTTATCAACATAAACTTTGGCTGACAGAACTGAAGAGTCAAAAAAGTGATTTGGGGGTTCCCAGAGATCAATTTATACATCTAAGATTAAAACATTCTAAACCTCTAATTTTGTTAGACCTCATATTTCAAACATAAAGACCAAAATGAAGCTCTAAGGCAATGGTTTTCAAATTTTTGTTGGTCATGAATCCCTGAGAATCTGAAAAATACTTCATATCTTCACCCAGGAGAAACATGTATTTATGTATACACGCATGCACAATTTCAGGAGGTTCACAAGCAACACCCCTTCTCAACCCCACCAACACCAGAAGTTCACATATGGACTTCAGGTTTAAAAAAAAAAGCCGTCTTTCACAAAGGACAAAAGCAAAAAGTTCTCAACTCTAGTTCTCTATTTGAGCATTAAGATGTTCTTAAAATCTTCTGAAGATATCCAGGAATAAAACTAAACTAACATGTTTTTTTAAAACAATAACAGAACAAGCTATTTTAAGTCAATGATGGATAATAAACAATGGACAATGTATATATCACCAAGAGTCAATGAGAATTTTCCCACCATTTTGGAGAGCCAGAACTGCCCTCAAGTCCTTACCTTACTAACATTGAGTGAAGCTAGGGGAGGAGGGGTTTCTGTTCGGTCATTAATTATTTCCACGTCTGAAACATACTGTAAGTTTATGAGCAAGATGTCTGCATGGTTGGGCTTTCCACTGGAAGAGGGACATTCTGGTGAGAAAATAAAGTTAAGGAAAATAGGGGCAAGCAGACAATAACACATCCCAAAAGGGGCATGGAAAACAGAATTCACACAAGGCTTGTGTAAAAGGTGTGCCATGAGCAGGACAGGAGAGCCTCACAAGAATCACAACTCTCCTCTGGAAATCTCTGCCTGTCACCTTCCTCCCGCTTGACCCCATAACCAAAAGATCTCAAGCTTTTCAAAGCCATATATGATCCAAAACTAGAAGCCTCAAAAGGATTTATCACCTTCTATCAGTTTTATGGAGAGGCGCAATGCAGTTTTAATGCCTCACGTCTACTGTATATCTTAAAACTAATGAACACAGGAGAAGCAGTGCTTTATGCTCTTGGTGTAATACTGCCTTCATTTGTACAGTGCTCTTTTCACTTTCTCAGATTTGAAATTTCCCATTTTGCAAGAGAAAATTACAGCACTGGAAAAGCAGCTCACTCAAGGTAATCCAGTTAGTTAACTCATTCATTCCTTCACTCATTCTCCAACCACTTATTAAAAGCACACTGTGTCAATTAAAAGCAGAGTAATTCCTCATTCCCAAACCCTACCAACTAAACCACTACTGTAAAAGGTTTTATTTGGTCTAGATATGAATTCTTGTAGTATAAAAAAAAGCAATTGTTCTCGCTGGTAATCAGTTTCAGAGGACATCTTCCTAAACTAAAAATCTACAAGTAGTAGATTAAAATACTTGCCACTCAACTGCAGCAGACTCATTAGGAAACTTCTTTTGAAAGATGCCATAAAGGATTTCTCCTCAAAAAAAAAAAAAAAAAAAATCCAAATAAACCCACCTGTGGCTCAAAAAAAAAAAAGGAAGGGGTGGCACAATTATTACAACCAACAAGCATTTTGTTTCCAAGATTTGAGTTTCCTGGAATAATTCAGAAATCATTTCCACCCCAAAGAAGTAGGCCACCTTTTCCATTCTGTTGGACACTGTCACTTTCAAAATGGGAGGCTACTTCTATGGAAAACTCAGAACTCCATGTGCTGGGCTGGGCAAGAGAAGATAACTTACTGCTTCACCTGTAACCCGCACATCCCTACATAAGCCCCTGAAAAACGTGGTCCTTTCTCTAGACCAGGTCTCCAATGCAAACATCCCCCAACAGCAATTTTCAAATGACTGAGAAACCTAAAATTCAGCATTCCCCACCTCTAATGGCATCACGCATACACACGAAGCAGCAAAACAAGCCCCTATCCCCAGTTCAGATAAAACTCTGCTCAGTTACTCTCAGTTACTCTCCCCAAAAACAGGCGAGGCCCATTTGGTCACCACCCCACCGCCCTTCCTTGAACCAAATCCCATCAGTAGACACCCGCTCCTAAACTCCATACCCTTGCCCTCCCTACTAGCAGTTCCTTACTCCACTCCCCCTACCATCCGGGCTCCAATCCCCCAACCCTCTCCCACGACCACCCCCTCTCCCACGACCACCCCCTCTCCTGATCACTGTCCTGTTTCATACCGTTCCCCTCGAAAAGCCATCCGCGTGTCAAGCCCCCTTCCACCCACCGGCCTTCGCCTGGGGCCCAGGTCCCACTGGGGTGGGAAACAGGATCCCCAAAGCAGACCTAGGGACCCGCGAGAGGGGGAGGGGAGTCCAGAGCCATGCGCATGCGCTCCGGGAGCCGCGGTGGCCGGTCGCCCCTAGGCCCGGAGAGGGCCCCAGCCGCCGCCGTCGTCCCCCACCCCCCCACCACCACATATACACGCCGGCCCGGCCTCGGGCTCCGCGCAGGGAAGGATACTTAAAGCCAGCATTTTGGACTGGTAGTCAAAGGCTACCACCTCGCCCTGCAGCCGCTGCTCCTGGCACGTCCGGCACGACACCTGGCTCCCAACGCTGAAGTACTCGCCCGGAGGAGCCGCCATCTTGGGAGAGCAGCCGCGGCCGGCGGCGGCGGCAGCAGCGGGCGAAAGCCGGGCCCCCAGTGAGCGCCGCGACGCGACGCACGGGGCGTGCTGACGTCATACGGCAGGGCGTGGCCGGGCGCTGGGTGGGGCGGGAGGCAAGGTGGTAGAGGAAAGAAGAGGAAATGAAGGGGCATCTGAATAATTATGTTTGTGCAGCTGCGCCCGCTTGGTAACGTGCTTGCAGGGTTCGTTTTAGAAGTCAAAGGTAAGTGACCTACGTGGACTGAAAAGGGAAAGGAGGAAGGAGTTTCAGTTCTCCATTATGTGTACACCTTCACACAAGAGTTTGATTAACTCTATATTTTACTTATGAGGAATCCGAGGCCCAGAAAACCAAACATTAAACTTGCCCAAAATGATTATTCTAGTCACAAAGTGGTAGTGGAAATAACATTGGCTATAGAATTAGCTAAACTGGAATCGAAATCCCAAATCTACTACTTGCTGTTACATGACTGAGCAAATTACTAAACCTGATCCTATTTCATTATTTCTTCTATATTAACACTTATTGAGCATCCAACAACACTTTGAGGTAGGAAACAATATCTTCATTTTACAGATGAAGAAACTAAATCTTAGAGAAACTAAACTTGTCTAGGGTCGCACAACTAGCAAGGATTTGGTCTGTTTCCAAAAATAGTGCTATTTACTACTATACTATATTAGGTAGTACCTCATAAAGTAGGGTTAAATGAGAGAAAGTGTATCAATGCATGGCATGTAGTAAATAAATAAATGGTAGTTCCTCCATGATCACCCATCACCTTTAGAACTCAAGATGCTTCTCCATCTCCCATCTTCTCTAAAAAGCCAGGGGTGGGAGTGAAGAGCAGTGGTAGTAACAAAAGTTGCCTTGGGTCAAGAGTTTGGGACACCCCCCCGCCAGTACGTGTAAGTACTATACAGATGATTTTTCAAGCCCTATCATCACCAATTTCCACCCCAAACCTACCTACCGCCTCCCCCCCCCCCAATATAGACATTCTGAAGCTTTATGTGTAGCAACAGGTTGACCTTTCTCTAGGCCAGAGGGAGGCGGAGGGCCAGCCTTGGCACTACTTAACCTGAACAAAGTTCAAAAGTGTTTCCTTGCCCTGCAAGAGACATCAACTTCCTGTTGGTTGTATATTAGTACTATCATTTAATAGGAATAAACTTACTTCTTCCTCATACTTGTGTTTTCTTCAGAGAACTTTCATGTCTGGCCCTTGATAACAAGTCGTATGTAACTGCCACTCCACTTTTTATATGGCATTGTGATTTTAGGTTTTCATATGTAACTGCCAGGCACTGTTAGGAAAGTCTTCCTGGAGGAAGTGAAAAATCTGAGACCTGAAGGACGGGTAGGGAAAGAGAGTGGCTATGTTCTAGGCAGAGGGAACAGCATGTGCCAGGACACCTAAGAGGAGAGAGCTTTATGATTTCAAGGAATATAAAGTAGCTCCAAAATATTATGAAACAAAGTGTAGGGGTAAGCTGGTGAAGGTTGTCTGGCTAGAGCCAGGACAAACTTTCAAAGATGTAGAAAATGTAGGCTTTCTCCTTGGAGAAATTGGAAAACATTTAGCAAGGAAGTAGAATGAGATTTATATCCAGCTTCCCTTCCTCATGCCTTTTTAATTCATGAAATTAATTTCTTAACAAGAACCCAGATTTACATTCTCATTTTCACTCACCCATCAGAAAACTCTCTCCAAGAACAAAGTTGCTTGAGATAGGAAGGAACTGAGGAGCCACTTGGTCTCCTCCTCCACCCCTAATCTCTGCCCCTAGACAGAACATCGCCTAGAATAGCTGAGATTTCTATTATCTGTGTGTTGTTCCATAAGATTATTCCAAATTTTGTCGCGGTATGTGCCTCCCCTCTTCCCATACCAATGCACTTACTATCTCATGGTTTATCTGCCCCAGCAGAGTTTTGGAAGGCAAGAGGATGCAAAGAAGGGGGCAAGACAGCTTAGAACTGGAAGTAGGACTAAGACTGTCCTATATTCGAACGTCTTTAGGGAAGACCCCTCAAAAGCAAGAGGTCAGTCTCCAAATCAATTGTGGATGAAATCGGGCGATAGAGGGGCTTGGGCTTGGGGAGGAAGGCACGGGACTGATCAGCGGTGTGTACAAATTTAGGGTCCCGCTTCAATGCCGAGGAGGGATGTCCATAGCTCTCTTCTACAAGAGATCTTAGAATATCTTTGGAGGGTAGCGGTACTGGAGTAGAGAACTCCACTCTGGAAGGAATCCTGGCCCTAGAGATTACACATCCATCTTCGCAGCAGTAAAGCAGGGAGGGACCCTGGGCGCGCCGCGGCTCCTCAGGTTATTCCGTCCCTTGACCCGGAACAGCAGCGAGAGCTGTTTCTACGCCCGAAGCCCACGTGCCAGCAACGGCGGCCACGTGGGGCTCTGTGGAAACGCCTTCGCAGAGATTTGTCCCCTCCGCTGCCCAGTAGAGAGGAAGGCCGGAGAACAGCGCTGGAGGAAACCGTACCCGCTAGGGCTCAAATCGCGGGAGCCTGGGACTGCCGAGGGCGGGACACAGGGCAGGGTTTGCGCCGGCTGCTGGTGAAAAAGGCGGGGTCTGGGTTTCGTGAGGGTGGGCTTCGGCGGGCAGTGGGTGTTGGTTTCCTTGTCGTCGGAACTCCTCGGCTTTCGCCCTAGAACAGGCCCCGGCCCAGGCGGCTCCTGGATCATCATGGAGTCCACTCTAGGCGCGGGCATCGCGATGGCCGAGGCACTGCAGAACCAACTGCCCTGGCTGGAGAAAGTGTGGCTCTGGGTCACCTTTCTGGGCGATCCCAAGAGCCTTTTTCTGTTCTACTTCCCTGCGGCATACTACGCCTCTCGCCGTGTGGGCGTCGCAGTGCTCTGGATTAGCCTCATCACCGAATGGCTCAACCTCGTCTTCAAGTGGTGAGATAGCGAAGCCCTCCGGCGTCCGGTTCCCCCACCTCCAAGGGCCCTGAGTCCTATGCAAGCCTTGATCTTTCAGCAGGTGCCTCAAGGGCCTGGATCTCCCCCAACCCACCCCGCAACCACCAGTGAACCCATAGCCTTAAAGACCTCCCATCTCTACCCTGTGGTCCCTGACTTTTCCCCTTTGAGCATCTTTGTGCATCTTGTTTTCAGACCTCAGAGTCCCTATCCTATCCATTAGACCAGTGTTTCTCAAAAGGGCCTTATCAGAAATCACTTCAGTGGCATGTTTAAAATGCAGATACCCCATTCCATCCCAGACACACTGATTTTAGAAACTCCAAGGGAGGGGCTGGGAATCTGTATTTTAACAAGCATCTGTGGTGACTTAAGTAGCTGAAAGCCTTGCTTCTCAACTCACTTTCATTCATCTATTCACTCATTTACTTGACATAGTTTTTAAGAAGCATGCTTTTTGCCAGGCTTCACAGTAGCTGCTAAGGACAGAGAAAACATGCATATTTAGGTGTGCTCCCCGGAACATGACCAGCAGCATAGGAAGCATTTGAAAACTTCCTCGAAATGTAGCCTCTCAGGCCCCGGGGCAGAGCTACTGTATCAAAATCTGCATTTTAACAAGGACCCCAGGCAATTCGTGTGTACAGTAAAGTGTGAAAAGCACTGAGCTAAAGCATTGCCTTCCAGGGAGCACTTTCTCTCTTCCCTTTTCCCTTCATTTACTAATAGGCTCTTCACACAGACTTAGAAGCCAGGAATCCCAGGCAAGTGAGTGGGGCCCTTGGGCTTATCTCTCTGTGCCACCTGTTCTCTTGGGTGCAGAAGGGAGCTATGCCTCCTGCTGGGCATGTAGCTGCACCTCTCTTCACCTCAGCCTCTGCTGCCAGATCTCCAGCCTGGGGGAAAGAAAGGATGCTCATAGGAGATCCTTGAATGGGCTGGAATGACTTGTTGAAAAATGGAATAAGAGTTACCTTCCCTTCCACACCGTTTTGCAAGGCCTTCACCCCTACTGTAAACCGAAAAGCAGTTGTGCAATAGTTTTCTTCTTGTCTAACTGTTCATTGTGTTATCTCCTCCCTCAGAGTTTGTATGAGCCTCCCTCTTTAGTCTTGTTCCCCTAAGAATCAGACCACCTCCCCCCCCCACCCCTGGTAGACACTCTCAATGACCCTCCTGACAAAAACCTATTCATCTGCTAGGTATGTATTGAGCGCTCAGTGCGTGAATAAGGCTCAGTTTTTGGTGGAAAGAGGCAGTTCCTTTTGTACCTCCCTCCCCAGCACTTGGCTTCCTGCCAGCATCTCTTCTGCTCTCCCACCTCTTTCTGGCCACAGCAGCCTTTTCACAGTGTGTGGTTTCCCAGGGACCAGTCAAGCACCTGCTAGGCTATGGGATTTTGAATTTTCGTTCTCCTTATTCTTTCTCAGCCTCCTCTATCCATTCCTCATTCACATTTCAGACATAAGAGGCTTACCTAAGTAATTTAGGTATAGGTAATTCAGGGGAAAGCAAGAGGGTTAGTGAGAGTCTGGGAGGGAGAGAGAAAGAGAGCCAGGTCCTGGGCTGTCTATGGATGAGAAGAGCAGAGCTGGCCCTGCAGTGGGAGGGGGAAGAGTAGGACTTCTGAGCATCTCAGAGCATGCATGCGCGTACACACACCACGATCTCTTACCTTCTTATCACTTTAAAAAATAGTGTGCTTTTTCCTGTTTCAAGATAAAACACCATGGCAATGTAATGACACAGAATTGAACTCCCTTTCTGACTCCACATGCAGGCTCTCCAGATGTCTGTCTGCCCCTCTCCTGTCCCCCTGGCTCTCTGCATGTACTTAACATCATCTTAAAATTGTTCGTTCTTCTAGGTTCCTGTTTGGAGACAGGCCCTTTTGGTGGGTCCATGAGTCTGGATACTACAGCCAGGCCCCAGCTCAGGTTCACCAGTTCCCCTCTTCTTGTGAAACTGGTCCAGGTGAGAAGTCTCAAACCTCTCTTCTTCAGTGTGGTTAGAGTTCAAGAGAGCATTTCAGAGTACTTTTCAGCTGGAGTGGCCCAACCAGAGGCCCAGCCTCTCAGCCATACTGGCCCAGGGAACAGTAATTTAAGAAATCCCAGGAAGACTACGTTGAATTCTGGGAGAGCAACTATGCTAGTGTGTGTTAGCTGCCCACCTTGTTTAGAGTAGAGCCACAGGGCAAAGCAGTGGCCTCAGAAAGGAGCAAGGAAGGCATCAGGGCAGAGGAGCTATGGGCTAGTGCTGGGAGAAGGCTCTCTTCTCAGCCAGGGGGATGTAGCTGTGTTGAGCTATCACCAGGAGCACCTGGGTTTTGCCCCCATCCTCTCACCACAAGCTTCTGGATCCCCCACAGGCAGCCCTTCTGGACACTGCATGATCACAGGAGCAGCCCTCTGGCCCATAATGACAGCCATCTCTTCTCAGGTGGCCAGTCGGGCCCACAGGTATGCCTGAGCATTGCTCACCAGAGGGAGCAGGGGTGATGGTACCCTGGACCCAAAAGACCCAGCAGCAGGCATCTTGGGGACCCAGGGAGCTGGAGTTCTGGGAACCCTGGGCATTTGTGCTACGGGAAGCTGAGCTGTGTCCAAATACCCTCTGAACCATTTGCATATCTTCTTTTTAGCCGCTGGGTGAGGGTGATGCCAAGCCTGGCTTACTGCACCTTCCTACTGGCTGTTGGCCTGTCCCGGATCTTCCTCTTAGCACATTTCCCTCACCAGGTGTTGGCTGGCCTGATAACTGGTGAGCAACTGAGACAACAGGATGGGCCCAGAGGTTGCCATTGGCAATGAGAAGACCAGTCTAGGATCTTCCCATTGTATAGCCAACCCCAAGGCCTCCTTTATGTCTTTCTGTTTTGCCAAGCTGCACTGTTGCTCAGAGGGGTTCATATCCCCAAACTCCTTGAAGTTGCTGTCACTCCACTTCCCTAGGTGCTGTCCTGGGCTGGCTGATGGCCCCCCGGGTACCTATGGAGCGGGAGCTAAGCTTCTACGGGTTGACCTCACTGGCTCTTCTGCTGGGTGCCAGCCTCATCTATTGGACCCTCTTTACACTGGGCCTGGATCTTTCATGGTAAGTTCCACTTTGAAGCATGGGCAGGCTGGGCCTGTCCGGCTTCACCTGTACCTAGCTGGTAGATCTCTGGTTCACTATAGCGAAATTTGGACACATTACCTTTTCACAAACATAAACTGTCCTGGGATCTCAGCAGAACATGGGGGTCGGCCCCAGAGCAGGTGAGAGCCATTGGCCTTCTGGGTTCCAGGGAAACCCTCTCCTGGAAAAGACTCTTCCTTCTGACAGGTCAATCAACCTAGCCTCCAAGTGGTGTGAACGGCCCGAATGGGTGCACATGGACAGCCGGCCCTTTGCCTCCCTGAGCCGCGACTCAGGAGCCGCCCTTGGTTTGGGCATCGCCTTGCATTCTCCCTGCTACGCCCAGGTACGGCGGATATACCTGGGAAATGGCCAGAAGATAGCCTGCCTTGTGCTGGCTATGGGCTTGCTAGGCCCACTGAATTGGCTGGGCTACCCGCCTCAGATCAGCCTTTTCTACATCTTCAATTTTCTCAAATATACTCTCTGGCCATGCCTGGTCCTAGCCCTAGTACCCTGGGTGGTGCTCATGTTCAGTGCCCAGGAAGCACCACCCATCCGTTCTTCTTGACTTCAGTTGCCTCCTACAAAGCCAAAATCCTGGGACCTCCACACTCCGGGAGGCAGCTCTATGCCCTCCTAGTCCCACAACAGGCCCTGCTCATCTTGAATTTCCCACTTCTCCCAGTACCTGGTCTTAGCCCCAAAGAAGGGCCTTCTCTCTCCCAGGAAGGCGGGTCATCATCCTGCCTTTTCTCCCATGTCCACAAAAAGCAAAGTCAACATCAAGACTGGTGGGTTCCTACAACACTGTGAGGGGCTCAGAGTGGCCCCAATAAAGCCCTTTAACACTTCTGGACTTTTTTGCCTATGTGCACATCTCCGCTGAACTTGCCTGCATGTGTGCAAGTGTAACCCTGGCCAGGCTGCTTGTTCTCCGCTCCCTCCAACCCTGTTTCCACAGAGGCCGTCAAAAAGAAGGGAGAAGGCTGTAAACTCGGTTGAGACCTTCAGCCCTAGGTACCATCACCACCTAGGCTGGGTGAGAGGTCTCATAAAGTGCTAAGGCTACATCCAGTGTTTAACCTATTGCAAAGAGATCCCACCCACTTCCACCCCAGCCTCCTGACTCCAAAATTGGCTAGTCTAGGAACTGAAGAGAAAAAGAGCAGTTTTTTGGCCCAGGATGGGGGATAAGAACCTTTACTCCATTTGGGAGCCCAGAGAACACAGACACTGGCCCCAGAAGGCACTGGCAGAAACAAGTTTATTTATACAAGGACACATAGTGTAACGGGTTACAAAATACTTAACTGAAAACCATATCCAGGGAGACAAAGCAAGAAGTGGGTTTACATGAGAATCAGACCGGTCATGGGGAGAGGGAAGATAAGGGGACCGGAGCTTGGACTTAGCATGGGGAGGCCTCGCACACTGAGCCTAGCCCCATCCCCATCCCCCAGGTGGTTATAAAACACACTAACAACACAGAAGACACAAGCACACAATGAACTGATGGTGGTGGGACTCCTGCCCGTCCCCTGGCTCCCTCAACCCTGCTCAGGCCCCTATTAGGATAATAAATATGTAAACAGATTGGTGGGGCCCTTGGGGATGGAAAGAAAAGAAAGTGTGGTGTTGGGAAGGAGGAGGGAGGAAGACTCAGCCTCCTAGGAGCCACTTCCCATCTTTGGTTTCCTGCAGGCTGGACAGCACTCCCTAGAAGCCCTGTGGGCCCCCATCCCTGAAAACAAGGCTAGGCTGGGCTCTTGGGGAAGAGAAAGGGCAGCAACCCCTCCTGGTCTTAGCTCCCTTGGGCTGGTGGCCTGCAAAGGAAGCCAAGAGAAAGGGAAGCTCCAGCTTCCTGGGTTTCTAGGTTTTGGCCCTGCCCCTTCTGGAGCCCCAACTCTCGCCATCCCCAGGAGGGAGGTGGGCCACTGACCCTTCTACTTGCAGCATGCTGGATGACTAGGGAATGGTCCTGAACAATGGTCCTGAACAGCCTGCCTGGAGCACCCCCTGCAGAAACCACCTTTTCCCCCCAGCCCAAGGCAGTGCCAGCAGAGGGGCAGGGAGGCCAACAGAGTAAGGTAGGAAGCAGGCCTGGATCTGCAGCTCCTCTAGACCCATCAGAACCGAGGAGCCCAGCCCCATCCCTCCCCACCCTCTCCAGCCCCTGGAAGGGGAAATAGGCCCTGAGGAGTATAAAGACAGCTTTGCCTACAGACCTCAGGCCCCACATCCTAGGGTACAAGCCTTCCCCTTGGTGCTGAGGCTGGGAGGAAAAAAAGGGTCTGTGCAGAGATGGTGAAGACAACAGAGGAGTTTCGAAAGGGTGGAAAATCACTGGGCAGGAGCCCACCTCCCCTCCACTCTACATCTTAGACTGCAGAGAGACCCTCCAGAACCTCCCAAGGCGAGAGAGGGGAGGAGGGTGAAATTAAGGCATTTCCCCCCAACTCAACTGAAGCCAAGGCACCGAACTTCCTTTTCCCTCCTCACTCAGGGAGACTCCAGAACCAGAAGGTACTGTTTGGGCCCCCATGCCCACCTTGAGCTGGCCCAGGCTCCAAGGGGGAAAAGGACAGAATGTGGGAAAGTGGGTGAGATACAATGTGAAGGAAGGGCCAGAAAGGGCTCCCCCAAGCCCTACAGAGGAAGCAAACTTCTAGAGCTGAGATGTGGGCCACAAGGGAGGGAGCCTGAGGCAGCTTAGAGGAGCAGGAGGGGCAAGGCTGAGAGACCCACACGGCACACGTTGTTGAATGTGTGACTTTTTGTTTTTAATAGAAAAAATAAACAAAATCACAATGATGAAGCCCAGAGGAATGGGGGCCAGGGCATCACAGGGCAGGCTCCTGCTCCATAGGCTCCTCTGCTGGCCTGTGAGGACAAGCACAGGGAGAGATACTGAGTGGCGGGGGTGGGGCACCAGCTTAGACAAGGGCAGAGATGGGGCGTGGGGGGAACCTCACCTGGGGCTCTGTTCCCGGGCTGCAGCAGCCTGGGCCTGCTCAGCCCCCACTGACAGCAAGGCCATGGCGCTCACAGTCTCAGCCTCCTCCGTCTCACCTGCCTGGGCCTCCCGCAGTGAACGGCCCAGACCAGAGGCAAACCTCTGCACACAGCTCCAGTGTTTGCCTGTGGATGAGAAGCGGGCAGGGCATTAGGGCAGAAAGCCCCATATGTACATCCCCAGCCCTGGAGTACCCATAAGCTCCACCCCCTTGGCAAAGCCTGAGCCCCTCCGCCTGTCCCCACACACTCTGGATCTCGATGACTTTCTCTAGCGTGGCCACTGCACTGACGTTGGGTTTTTGCTGTAAGACTGTCTCATCCAAGGGCTGTAGCTGGTCAGGGGAAAGAAGAAAAGGTTTAGAGTAGAGATTGGGTGGTGGTGCCTGCCACCCACCCCAACCACCCCCATTCAGCCTCAGACCTCACAGCAGGAGAAACCCCTACTCAGAAAGTCCTCCCTCGCTACTAAGTGTCCTTGGGACCCAGGAAAACCTTCCCAAGGGTCTTCAGTGTTGCTTGACCCAGGAAGAGGCCCTTCCTCTGGGCACCTCTGGGCCCCTCAGCCCCTGGCGTACTGGCCCATATCCTCCAGCCTCCTCCCTGCACCCCTCACCTCCACACTGAGCAGAGCTGAGACGCAGGCCTCAGAGGCATCACAGATGGCGGTCAAGTCATGGCCTCCTTCCAGGGCCAGCACCACCCGGCCCCCTGCCAGTGTCATAAGCTGCCTGGTCAAGTGGCCAAAACCTTTAGGAATGAGTGAAGGAAGATAAAATGGCTTTTAAAAAATCAATTCAAAAGAAGGTAAGAAAGGAAAAAGAAGAGATGTGACAAACAGGACAAAATAAGATGGTAGATTTAAACCCAAATATATATCCATAATGAAATTTAATGTCAATGGACTAAATGCTCTGTTAAAGACAAAACATAACAGACCGGCTAAAAAAATCCAATTATATGTCTTAGAAGGACTACCACTGAAACAAAGGATCAACAAGCTCTATCCTTAGGACTCTAGTAGGAGATACACTCTCTGCTACCCGCTCCCCTCCCCACTTGCCCCTCAAGGCCAGGGTTGGCAGAAGGAGATGGGGGAGGACACTGCTAGGATGATGCCAAGTCTTGGACTTGCCTCAGCTCTCCTCCTCCCAATTCTGCAATGTCCATCTATTCCTGCTCCACACCCCCACTCAACCCCATCCTGACGGTCCCACAACCTCCCTCAATCCCCCAGCAAGCTCACATCTGGCGGTGACAGAGTAGCCACCCAGTGGAGACAGGTGTCCCTCAACAGCATCAAACCCAGCGGAGACTAGGACCACATCAGGTGAGAACTCGTGGGCAATGGGCATCACCACTGTCCTGTAAAAGGAGGCTCAAGCTGACCCTGGCGGGAGGCTGGGCCACCCCTTAAGACAACCTCCTCCACCCATACAGAACTACCTCCCCATGTCAGGGGCTGGGGGCTCCCACCCCCACCTTGGCCCTTCTCAGTCCCCACCTGAAGGCTGTTAGGTATTCCACGTCTCCGATGGGGGGGTCCACACCTCCCGTCCATGCCACATTCACATTGTACCCCATGCCTGGCCCTCCGCCAACCTGGTAGCATGGTGGGGGAGAGATTATTCTTACTGCATGGGGATCCCAGACATTTCTCCCACCCTCAGCCCTGTCTCCAGCCCTCACTCCACTGACCTCTGCTCTGCACGGAGGGGCAGTTGGCCGACATGGTCCCACTAGGAACCCAGACTCCCCAGGTACCAGTACCACCGCAGGCCTTCAGGACTCCCTGCCAGGTCCCATTCTGCCACCACCCTGAGGGGCCCTGTGTTTGAGCCCAGGAGCTGTACCTCTTCAGGAGCCCCGGAGCCTGGAAAGAAGTTCCCATTGTCATAGCGATGCAGGGAGATGTAGAGCACGGAGGGGTCATTGTAGAACGCTTGCTGGGTTCCATTGCCATGGTGAATATCCTAGTGGGGAGGAGTGGAAGTATCAGGAAAGTAGCCCAGGTTCTGGCTCAAAGGTCAAAAAATTCCAATTGTCCTCCACCCCTACCCTATGGTGAGCTCTGGGGGTACAGCCCACCATTAACTACAAGGCATCTGTGTTCTGTTCACAAGAGTATTGCCCCACTTCTCTAACCGGGGTCTGTGGGCCGAGACATGGTGCCACTCAGGAAGCTCCCCCAGAGCCCATTCAACTCCACAGTGTGCAGGGCAACGTCAAGGCTAGTACAGAACTGAAGACAGATACAGTCTGAAGAAAACTCCAATATCAACATGAAGCCAAAGTGGGTTTCAAAGAGTTTTCTTCCTTGATGAGGATTGCTCCTGGCTACTTCCCTGGCTCACAGGGAGTGGTGGGTGCCTTCTGCCAAGAAGGGCAGGGTTTGAGAAGCACTGCATAGAAGCAAGAGCAGAAGTGTCGGGGCCAAAAGGCCTGATCTGAAACCCAGTGCCTTTTGGCCCTGACACTTGGGATGTTTCCCAAGCTAAGCAACCCTGGTATAGTTAGTCAACCCATAGCTCTGTGTCTCCCCACATACAGAAACAGACATCCTAATTCTTATTACGGTAGGGGGCCATTAGTAGCACCATGTGTCCCCCGCATCAAGACTAGCTCTAGCAATGGTGGTAGCAGTCTCTACCGTTCAAAGTAGGAAGTCCCCTCAGTTGCCTGAGGCTGTAAGATGGACCAGGGACTGAAACCACTTTTGAGTCTCTCCCAGTGAGGAGGGAGCCCCGTGGGAATGAAGGGCTGGACTAATGCTCCAGCAGAAGGATGTAAGGTAAGCTGTCAGGCCCAGCTCCAGCTTGGGCACCTGAGGGGGCAAGGTGGGATGGGGGCTTTCTGAAGGCTAACTCTGGCCCCAGCACCCTGCCACTTACCCAATCCACAATGAGAACCTTGCCCACATTCAGCTTCTGCTGCAAGAGTTTGGCTGTGATGGCTACAGAGTTGAAGAAGCAGAATCCCCTGGAGAAAAGGGGGGGCAAAGGGCAGGGAGGTCATCCTTAGCGGAGGTTTGTTCCATGAGCAAGAGATAACACGCATTACCTTGCTGAGAGGGAGAAGGGGTGAGGGCAGCTGTAGTAGGGCAGGGCTGGAATGGCACTCACATGGCTGTGGATTCCTCAGCGTGATGTCCTGGGGGCCGGATGATGGCAAATCCATTCTGAAGAGGTGCAGACAGAGGGACAGAGACAAGAGAGAGACCGGCAGACCAGGTGGCCATAGACAAGTGGACATAAGAGAAAAGCGTAAGCCAAGCGGGGAAGAAAACATCAGAAATATATATTTTGCACACATATAGGAATACCAGCCATAGGCCACGTGGGCAGGCAGGTAGACCCATTCCTGGCCTTAAGATACCCATGAAAGCACCAGACATTAGTGCCATCTTGTCGATCCCTCTTTACCCCACTTCCCTAACCTGGCCCTGGAACTGTCACCTCCTCCCCACTTTGACACCTGAGAGTTGAGGTTAAAAGGACCATGCCTTACTGAAGGGATAGCCAAGGCTGCACCATCCTCTGCTCCGAGCCAAGCAGTGCTAAGGCACCCTCCCCATACACTCACCTTGAGTTCTCCGGCCGCCACCTTGAAAGCCAGCTCCACCAGGCAGCCCACCGCCATGCGCACAGCACTGGAGGAGTGCATCTCATTCCATACAGTGTCACTGTCTACCTGCAGGGGCAGGAGAGCAGGCTTCAGCGTGCCCCCTGCAGGGGGAGGGCAAGAATGGGGATGGGCACCTACACAGTCGGCCAGCAGCCATGGTAGGGAAAGGAGGGGCCAGGGCTGGGAGAGCCACCCCCACTGGCAGATGCCCCACTCACCCCAATGCCCCCACAAGGCAGCATGGCGTACATCTTCTGGCTGATGGGGCCTGCAGGGAAGAGAAACAGAGCTACTCTGGAAACTGCTTCAACGGCCAGGAATGCAGGTTGGGGTCTGCAGAGGGCAGTAAGCTCAGTCACAAGAAAAGAAGGCCAGACACAAGCACAGGATGGGCCTCTGCAGCCCACGCCAGGTGGGAGATGTCTGCCCCCTGTTCTGGGGGGACATCCTACCTCTGGGGTAGATAGCAGGGAGAAAAAGGCATGATCAGTTAGGGAGGAGAGCAAAGCATGCCCCCATTATGAATCCTGTCACCTTCCACCCTGCAATGCACCCTACCAGCATGCTCTAATCATGTCACATTCTATGTGAATGGCGCCCCCTGGAGGTGTGCCACCTCTGCCAAGGGAATAACCTGTGCTCATCAGGGCTCACTCGTTTGCCCTGGCCAGGCAGTCTTCCTGACAGCCCCCTATGCCATCCAAGCAATAGATAAGGCACCCTACCCATCAGCCTGTGGCTCACCAAGCAACTTCTTGCTGTCCAGCTTCTGTCGGTTGAGGGGGCTGGTCCCATAAAGCAGGGTGTGGTATTCGGAGTGCACCGTCTGAATCTCATCTAGTGTGGCTTTGCGACCCCGGATCCGCTGGCAGAGGAGAGCAGGAGGAGAAGAATGGCACTGAAGGCCCAACTCTGATGCCCAGACCCTCTGTACCACAGTCTGGGGCACAATGGAGCCACTTCTGGGGATGTCTGTCCCCCTCAGGAGATCTGGGGTCCTCCAGGGACCCCAGTCCAGGACCCCACTTATCTGGGGACCAACAGGGAAAACAGGCTGCAAGGTATGGAACCTGGAGGCAGCTGGGGGGATTGGCCCTGAGATCAGGGGTTGAACAGAAGATGAGAAAGAGACACGGAGAGTGGCCTCACCAATAGGGGAGACGTAAAGGCATTCGCTGGGTCTGAATTGGGGGCTAAAGGAAGAAGAGGCTCTCTTACCTCACACTTGCTGAGCAGGCCTGTTTCCTGCAGCCGGGACCAGATGCTCTGGATCCGGCCGGCATGCTCAGGGTGCACGTGTGTGTTCCCACACATGCACTGGTGCTTCAGCATGAATGTGTCGTAAACCACACCTGGGCCAGAGATACACATGTCAGCCAACACTGCTCTGGGCCAGGTCACAGCCTGGCCATTTGCAATCCTCAGCAGAGCTCATGGAGCTCTCCCAAGCCCAACGTGGTCCACGTATCTCCTCATGGCCACCCCAGCCACCCTCTCAACACACCTGCCCCTCTTCTCCCTGAAATTCCTTTCTTCCATTACTGCCTATACAAAGCCTCCCTGCTCCCCAACACTGTACCCCTGTACGCACATCTCCCTTTCCCTGCTCCTGTCATACCCGTATGCGGCTTTCCCCACTCCCACCCGCCACTGGTGAGACAGGACCATCCTCAGGCATCTGTGCCCTCTCCAAGCCCAGCTTCAGGTGGAAGAGCTTTCTGAAATAGACAGAAGTCTCCCTCTTGACCTCACAGGGACAAGGAAGGGAAGCTAGAAGGGGAGGACCCAACTGAGACAGCAGGCTTTCTCCACCCGCTGGAGGGCTTGTGTAGTGATGGCACAAAATCACGAGGTCTCAGCAGTGGTGGGCAGAGGTAGATGCTGCTGCAGTGGGTAGGGACAGGGCATTTACCACCCTCCCAGTGGGGTAGAGGCTGCCACCACTGCCACGGCTGGCTGTGGTGCATAGGGAGAGAACAAAAGCCTGTTTTCCCTCCATACAGGGCACTCTGAGGGGCCCACGCGATGCCTTCAGGGCAGGGGCTATATCTCTTCCCAATACGCACCATGTTGGATGCCTTGCACAGGCCCCCGGCGCATGGAAGAAGAATAGCCGGAAGTGGTGGGGCTTACCTGTGGTGAAGAGGTGCTTGGTGGGCTGGTCTGGGGGGCTCTTCATGCCCCCAGGAGCAGCAGGTGAGGACTGGGTTCGGCCCAGGGCCTGGTGGGGCACAGTGGACAGGCTGAGGGGAGCCTGATACACCTGCAGTGGCTGCAGCTGCTGGGCATCTGAAAACACCTGGAAAGAAGAGTGGGAGGGAGGATGAGTGAGGCTTAGCCTGAAATGGAAGCGAGGACAGGTGCCCTAGGGCCTCCAGGGGGGCCTTAATCCAGCCCTTCCAAACTTCCTCCTTCCCCCACCTCCTGCCTCCAGGGACAGGAGACACTCCAGCATTCACTGTCTTCATCTCCGAGGAGATGGGGAGGAATGGGGGGACAGTGATGAGTCATGCCAGAGTAGCATTGAGGTAAGAAGGATGGGGGTGTGGGAGGGGGCGGGATGAGTCAGGCCCAAGGGCTCAGCTGTGTCCGCAATGAATGGAGTGCGTGCTAGGCGCAGGGCAGACTGTAGTAACAGTGGGGGCGTGTGTGTACATACACGTACATGCACGCACAGAGACGGACGCACAACCGGCCCTATGCAGGCAAAAATGCGGATACACACAGTCACGTACACACAAGCAGACAGGCGGGGGCAGTCACAGACATAGAAGTTGGCAGACTGGGATTGATTGACAGCTCTGAGGCCAATGCAAACCGCTCCATCCCTTCTACGGCCCCCTGTTTCTTTCCTACTCCCTTTTTGCTCTTTAGAAAGCTGCCCTGCACTTCCTGGAAACTGCAGACTGGGGAGAGGCAAAGGCAACGGTGGAAGGTGGAAGTGGGGAGGACAGAGGGTGATAATCAAGGGCTGGGAGGGGGCACCTTTTTGTAACCAGTACTGGACTCCTCCAAGTCTGGCCCCTCCTCAGCGCCACTCTCGCCCTCCTCATCCTTGACCTGGATGCAGTCCTCCTCCTCCTCCTCCTCTTCTTCCTCCTCCCCTTCTTCCTCCTCTAGGTCTTCCTGCGTGCTCTCACTTTCCGTGGAGCCTTCTCGGGGTATGGTCAGGGCTCCCTCCCCCAGCAAGGCCTCCTGCTGCTCTGTCAACTCCTCTTCTGTCTCCTCCGGGTGGGTAGTGGGCTGTCGTGGCAGCTCCCCAGTCTTGGTGAGGATCTGGAAGCACAGCAGAATGGGTGCATCAGCTGGGAGGGGGAGCAGTGGGGTGCAGCCCCATGGCCCTCCCCTCTCCCAGCCTATACAGAGCTTCTATGTGAATCAGAAAAAGGCAAGGTAGCACATGCGGCACAGAGTATCAGCCCCACTCCCTTCCTGCCAGCTGGCCCCGCCCCCACCACAGCCCTGCACATTTGCTTCTCCCACTTCACCTTGCCCAGCTGCAGCTGCTGCTGCTTCTGCTTCTCTAGGAACTGCTGGTGCTGCTGCTGCATAACCAGCTGCTGCAAGGCCTGGGGGCTCTGGGGTAGCGGTGAGGACTGGGTGCGGCTAAGGGGCCGGTGCCTCGGGAGCTTGCTCACTGTCCGCATACTGGTGGCTAGTCGTTCGCCCGTCACCAGGGGGGACTGCCCATGGAGTGGCACTGTGGGGTGGAGACAGGAGAGTAACCATCATTGTCAGGGCACCAGGTCTCCCATCCCACCTGGGGACTCTCCCCTTCCTCAAACACTGCCACTTATATACTCAGGAAAAACCTTGGAGGGGCCTGGAGCACCCTGATCCCAAACCTGAGCCTGATTCCTCCTCCTCTCCACTCAGAGCCACCACCTCCAGCAAGCCTTCCTGGATTCTCCATTCTTTCTCTTTGAGTTGCTTATGATTACACATATAATCTTGGGCCCCAATGAGAGTGGACAATGACTAGTTCTCCCCAAATGCAACAAGACCTCCCTGATCGTGGAGATAGATCCCACCAGGCTGGAAAGCCTGGGGCCAGGATCATGTGTCTTTAAGCAGAACCTTTCTGATGCCACTGGCTACTTAAGAGCTGACTGTCCAAAGCTGTGTTGTCCAACCACACAGCTACCAGCCACATAGGAAAGGCTACTGAGCACGTGAAATGTGGCCTGTCTAAACTGAAGTTGCTCTGGCCTTTTGAGCCACGCTTCTCTTGATCAGGCCCACTTCCACTTCTGGAAGTGTACTTTCCTTTTTAATAAATCTTTTCTTTTCTACTGTAAAAAAATAAAAAATAAAAATAAATAAATTGAAATTGCTCTATATGTGAAATACACACTGGATTTCAAAGACAGTATGAAACAAAGTAAAATATCTCATCAATAACTTTATGTTGATTATACATATATATGTTGAAATAATCTAGATATACTGAGTTATATGTACATTATTAAAATTAACTTCACCTGTTCCTTTTTAGATTTTTAATATGGTTACTATTAGACTTTAGATTACGTATGCGGCTCATGTTATATGCCTACTGGACAGCATTGTTCTGGAATAGGAGCTCCACCTGGGTAGCAAATGTTACCCAGAACAGTGCCAGGCAAGTTGTAGGTACTCAGTAAATCTGTAGATTGTGGAAGAAATCAATGATGCCATTGAGGGGAGTTGTAACATGGCTGGAGAGCATCCCTGGCTGCTTCTCCCTAATGGTCCTCCCTTCAGCCCCAGAAGGTGGACCTGACTCTGCTTAATTTGCACTGTCCCCTGCGCACTCACCAGCGATGAGGGTGCTCTGCTGCCGGGCCTGCTCCAATAGCAGCACGTGCTGCAGCAGGGAGGCATGCCCATGGGGGCTTGTGTCGCCCTCCAGGGCCACGCCCAGCAGGCAGCCAGGAATGGAGGATGTGCTCATGAACTTGCCGGTCAGTGCGCCACCCTGCCTCAAGGACTGGAGGGCCTGCCTCTCGGCCTCCTGCTGTGTTGACAGCTTCGGGGAGGCCTGTGGATAGGGATGGGAGATGGAGGTGAGGGAGGGGCTTATTGCCAACTTTGAACCAGCATCTCACCTACCCTCTGCCCACCCCGCTCCACTCCACAGCCATATGATCTCCCTCAGGGCCTTAGGAGGACAAAAGCCCCAGGTGGGGGCATCCAGGACCAAAGTACTCAACACCAGAGAAGGGTGGGGTGTGTGCCCATACTTACAGTGAGGTGTGAGTTGGTGACAGTGACTGTGGCCTGTAGCCCTAAGGAGATGTTGGGCAGAGAGGGTGACGTGTAGAGGCTGAACTGGTTGGGGGAACTGTCCAGAGGGAGGGCCCGGTGCTGGGGGAGCATCTGGGAAGCAGTCGAGAGAGACAGGCATGAGCGCAAAGGGGGGCCACCTGGGGCCAAGACCAAGGGCTCTGAATGGTGCCCCACTCCCCACACCGAGCCCCACCTTAGGGAGACTGAAGTCACAGCCCTTCAGGGGCCCATGGGGCATATCCCACTTCAGGGCAATAGGTCCCTCTAGCCTGTCCACTCGGGCAGAGAGGTCCCTGCTGGGCATTCTCGGTGAGACAGACTGGAAGGAGCTGCCCTCCTCCTTCCCAAGGAAAACAAGCAGCTCTGGCCCACCCTCCCGACCCTGGCAGGACTGTACCTCGGTGGAGATGTTGGGGACTGAGCCAGTAAAGCCATTCTCGGCGATGGTGCTGTGAGAGCTGTTGGGAGAGCTGGGGCCAGAGCCTGGTGCGCTGTTACACACTGACGACACTATGGGAAAAGTGGCTGTCACCTGGGCCTGCTTGGAGCCACCTCTACTCCCAGGCCCTCAGAACAGGGACAGGAGAAGAACCCTTACCCCCAGGCCCGGCACCTGTGATCTCAACAGCTCTCTTCTTAAAGGTGCTAATGACGGTCCCATCTTTGCGACGCAGGAGCGGGCTGCTTCTCCGCTCGGCCACCTTCTGCTTTAGCCTTGAACGTACTTTCAAGTTGGGTTCAGAGGCTGGGGAGAAGGGAGCTGGGGCTCAGCCACATTCAAGCAAACAGGCACACACCTTCCACATTCCCACCTCTATGTCCCAGGAGCCATATTCTGGGAGGTCAGGCTGGGCACTCACCCGTTTTGCGGAGAGGGAAGTCATCGCGGCTGTCATAGGGCCCAAGCAAAGGCAGTTTGTAGGAGGGAGGTGTCCCAGGGGGGCCACTCTGGGGAGGGGAACTCTGGTCCAAAGAAGCATGGTGGGCTCCCCTGGGGATGGGGGGGACAGGATGAAGACAGATCTATGTTATCACCCAACCAGCTGGACCTGCCACCTAGTAGCCTACATTTATGAAATATCCACTGCATGCAGGGATAGGAAATGGATCCTGGGAAGGAAAGCAAGGAATGAAACCCGGGGTGGGAGCCTCCTCTCTTAGGAGAGACTGACTGCAGGGCCTATATATGGCTTCAGGCTAGGAACCCCTTGCCAGCCTGCAGCCAGGCAGCCCCTGAGCAGGACATCTCTGTGACCCATGCCTGCCAAAGGTTCTTACCAGCATTTGGGATGCTGTGGGAGGGAATGGTTGAGGCCGCCTGGCGTGGGCTCCTTTGACTTCGACAAGAGGAATTCCTGGAGCCTCAGCTTCACCTCAGTGCTGGCGATGGCACCTGTGGGACAGGGTACAGCTGACCTGGGTGCTTGGGGCCAGGACCCCACAGCTGGGCGTTGATGAGGGCAGAAGTCCTGCTTGGTCCTGGGAGGCCCCAGGCCTTACTCTCTTTGCTCTTCTCCTTGTTTCTCAGGATAAGCAGCTGCTGCTCCAGCCGCTGCTTCTCCAGCTCCTCCTGCCGCTGCTGCTCCCGCTGCCGCTGCTGCTCCAGCTCCTGCTGCCTCTTGGCTGCCAGCATCTCCTGCTGCTGCTGCAGAGGCGCGGGGTGGGATGGGGTGGGGGCGGGGGGGAGGCGGGGTGAGCCAGGTCCGGGCAGGGGTCGGAGGTCTGGGTGGCCCCCCCGCGCCCCCCTCGCTCACCTTGAGGTGCTTCTGCAGCTGGACCTCATGCTGCCGTGTCAGGTGGTCATGCTGCTTCTGGAACTCGGCGAACAAGAGCTGCTTCTGCAGCTGCTGCTGTTGCTTGAGTGCCAGGAGCTCCTGCTGCAGTTGCTGCTCCCGCAGCACAGGGTCCACAGAACCTGCTAGAGCACCCCGCAGCTCCACAGGGCTGGGGCTGCCTCCACCCCCGCCCCCCATGGAGCTGGGCATGGCTCCTGGCAGCACTGGCTTCACCTCCACTGCGGGGAAAAGAGACAAGAAGGGTTCAGGGGGCCCAATTCCAGACCCCACTAGGCCATGTCTGTGGTCCAGAGAGCCACAAGGCAGGACTACTAGACCCAAAGAGAACAGAGAAAGGGGGAAAGTCAAATTCCATCTTAACTAAATGAGGTTGAAGCCGTGGACTTCAATAAGAAAAGGTGCATAAGCATGAAGCACAGTACCTGGAAGACTGTGAGTGCTCAGCATGTACTATCGTCATTGATAGTTAATGCCACTGAGGATTTTACATGAATTACTTTACTTATGAGGAAACTCAGGTTTTGAGAGATTTAAGTAACATGACCAAAGACAGCCAGCCAGGTGATCGATGTGAATCTAAATCCTATGCTTTTAACCACTACCCTTCCTGTGCCTCCTCCCCTGCCTCTGAATACCACACACTCCCTGCCAAGAAGCTTATACCAGAAGAGAAACTGAGGCACAGAAGTTGGTTCTAAAAATGATGGGGCTGGCAGCCAAGGCCCTCAGTAGACCCAGGAGAGGCCTCTGGGGACCCTCTGGACATCCCTACCCACTCCCCTTTTCTCTGCCCCACTAGGGCAGATAGCTGCAGCGAGAGGCTATGAACAAAGGGTGGAAGCAGGAGGCCTCAGAGCAGTGGCAAGTGCAGGGCTGCACCAAACCAGGACAGGAGCCGGGGAGTGGGGGCTGGGATCAGATCTTGCTTCCTTTGCTGGATTATCTCCTTTCAACAGTTTTATTGTAATTACCCCAAAAATGCCGCTATATATAGAGTGAGCCAAACAGCAGCTGTGCCTAGGGGGAGGGGGAAATGAGAGAATGGGAGGGCGGGAGCAGAGAGGAGGTGGGAGCAGGAGACAGGAAAGGAAAGGGAATCAGACAGGAAGAAGGGTAATAGCAAGAGGGAATGGAGCTGAGACACGGATCTCAGCACTCCAGTACTAATGACAACCCACTGGGAGTGGGAAAAGGGGTTGAGGGGCCTGCTGGGTCCCAAGACCTTAGGTCCAGGCCCCCATGTGGACAATGGGCTGAGGGGCCCCAGGGAGTGGCAAAAGGTTCCAAGGGGAAGGATGGGTCTCGACCTCTTGATCCCTGTACACTGTCCTCTGGTCACTGAATGTCACTTCCCACCATTGCCCTGTGGTTGCCAGGGCAACTGGGCAAACGCCATACCAGCAAGGAGCCCCAAACCCAGCCCACACCCTACAAAGCCTTTTGACGCCAGCAGGCAGGGGAAGACAGGCCTGGGAAGGAGGAAGTGAGAGAGGCAGGGACAATCCATCTTGTTTCTTTTTCATTTCTTTCTCCAAAGAAAGCCCTCACTTTTTTCTCACTCCAGTTCCGGAGGCCACAGGGAGCTAGGATCCTAGATTTTCCTGTGGCAAGGCGGCCCACTCCAGCTTGAGCCCAGAGAAGAAAGGATCCCAACATCCTGATGGCTGCCAGTGTCTTCTGCTCTCATGAGCAGGCCTCTGCCCAAGTCCCCCCAACCCGACTACTCCTCATCAGGAGTAGAAACGGAGCAGGGAGGAGGTGAAGGGCTGAGCTAAGAGAGGCTTCCGGACCCTCCATGAGCATGGGTCTTTCCAGGGAGCCTGCACTGAAAGAGTGTGTCACCAAAGCAGGGGCTAGGCATGCTGAAGGCCACGGCTATGCTACTCTCATGCCTTAATACAGCCTCTGGGACCTACTGAAGGTAGGGGTGGGGAAGTAAAGCCTGAGGAGAATGTCTCTCTCAGTCCCCACCAGCCCCTTCTCCCCCCGAGCACTGCTCGGCACATTCCTATGTGGTTTGCCAGCCAGCCACACTGACGACTCTGCGGCCAGGAGGCCAAAGCCACATCTGCAGGAGTGGCCAGCTGTGGCCAAAAGGGTGGGGCTACACACATGCATACATACTCACACACTCACCCACTTTCCCTCCCAACCCACGTCCTGTCCCAGTACCAGGAGGATGGACCTTTGAAAACTGCAAAGGGCCTTTCTGGAGGTGGCTGGCACTACCCAGGGAGCAAAGCAGGATGGCAGCAAGGAGCCAGCAGCCAGCCTTGGGTCTTCCCAGCCCTGGAAATGCTCAGCAAGGCCTCAAGCTGGCTGGAGAGTTATCTGTTTCAAGGCAAGGCTGGTTTGGCCCGGGGCACTCTGATCGCTCAGCCAAGAGGTGGACAGGCTACAACCTGCTACTCCTGACAGTGCTAGGGCTGCAAGCCGGATGCCAGTCCACCCGCCCAGGGAAGGGCAAGGGTCCAAGCACTCCTGGCTCCCAGCACATAATCCTGCTCAAGATGGAACTGCCACTAGCAGTGCTGGCTTCCCTTATAGGAGCCCTGCAGAGAGGGCATGGGCTCAGTTGGGAGGGGAATCTCCCATCAAGGCTCCAGCACAGCTGCCGCAGAGATGCTAGGCCCTATGCTGCAGTGAGAGCTGCAGCCCCATTGGTATGCAGGTAGCGGGGCGGCCAGCGGGCTCCACCACACAGTATTGTTCCCACGCAAGCTGGAAGCACGGGCAACTGGAGAATATTAATCTGCAGGGCCTGTGGGGCCTGGACAAAATGCAGCACTCTAGGGGTCTGCCAGGTAGTAACCTGGCTCCAACCAAGACGGAAGGGGCTGGAGTTGGAGAGGCACAGAGCCCCTGACCGTAGTCTGCTAGGCACAAAACACAGAGTCTGGTGGGCCTTGCACCCCCTCGAGGATCTGTGCCCTCTGCCAGCTTGGCATCAGCAGAGCAGATGGTAGTAGCTGCCATTAGAACCGAGCACCTGAAAGGGGAAATGGGTGTGTCAGGAGAGGAGGCTCTCGTTTGCCTCCTGGTGAACCAAGAAAGGTGGGAGGACCTTTATAAAAGGAAGAAAGTGGGCAGAGGGACACGGTTCCCTAAGAGGGCAGGCTGGCAATTCGTTAGCAAGGAGCCCACTGAAAGGCCAGGGGGAGGGGTCACGTGGAAGGACAAGGCCCTCGGTTCTCCCCTTACCCCCACGCCTCCTCCTGACAGCTGTAGGGAATAGAAAGTAAGCCAGCAGCCAACACAGCAACCTCCTGCAGGGGGAAGACAGAGGCATTGTCTACCCTGCTCCAGACATTGCTCCTTCCTGGGGACTCTGACCCTTACTCTTGGGTGTGGTAGCCTTAGAAACAAGCAGCAGTACTATCCTGTCCTCTAGCCTTCTACAGGTCTGACCAATACTGCCCCCATGGAGAAGCCCAGACCAGGTAGCTGCGTGGGCAGGGCTGAGTACTAGCCATCACAGTGACCCCACACATACCAGGTGGGCTCTGGCTCAGAAGGAATAAGGGTTCAAAATAAAAAACAGATCTAGCTGCCCAAGAACAAGGCCAAGCCTTCCTGCTCTGAACACGCTGCAAGCCATGCTCCCACTCCAAGCCCTTTCTTGGAGAAGTCACCAACTCCAGAATCCCTGTGACCCAGACCCTGGCAGCAAGGAAATGGTACTTTTACTTTATTCCCCTTAGAGAAACCCTGCGGCGGCGGCGGCGGCGAGTGGAGGGGGGTGGAATTGCAGCACAGTGTGTAGAACTGCCTGGCAGACCTAAAAAGCTTAAAGCTTGGCTCTAAAAACACCCTCCTCCCAGGAGCCACCGGCCACAGAAGGCTGGGGAGGAAGCGGGGACAGAGAGTATGCACAGTATGAGGAAGGGGTGCATAAAGCTGTTAGGAATGGCTACACAGGTCAAAAATGAGGCCTGTGTAGATAAGCCCTGGATCTGAGCAGCCACCCTAACAAAAGAGGAAAGAGAGTGAAAGGGGCCTTTGAGATCATGTTTCAGCCCCCTCATTACACAGACCAGGAAAGCAAGTCTCTTAGGCTCCTGCTCAGAAGATCCCGCCAGCTAAGTAGCAAGGACTTGAACCCAGGTGTTCTGACTCCCAGCTCAGTCAGGCTGCCTCCAAATAGTAGCCTGTGCAGCCTGGCTCCAATGTGGGCATCCCAGGTGCTCAGCATGCACCAGACCTGGATATCCAGCCCCCCTGGAGAGCAACAGGCCAGCAGCCCACCCTGAAGGGCAGCACCTTCCACCAGCACCGATGACCTCAGGAGCTCCCTTGCCAGGCTGGGGAGTCAGCAGCTTCCTTAAATGTCTAATGACCTCGTTCCGTCCCTATAGAAAATGGAAAAGGCTCTTGTCCCTTTTCTGGCTTTGAGGGATTTTGGAAGGAGGCAGGGAACAGTATTTTATACTCCTCCCCATGACGCTGATGACCCCTCCCCACCAAGGACAGTTTCCCATGATCTATTTTTGTGCTCTTACGTGATTAGTGAGGCCAATTTAGGCTCAACAGGTTTTACCACAATTCAGACGGTATTTCCACATGTGCAAGCTGGGGATGACTCTCACCTAGCAATTTTCACAACTCCTCATGTAATGCAAGTGAACACACATCACGTAATGGTTAAGAGCAAGCGCTCTAGAGTAAGAGAACATCAGGGTTCAAGTCAGGCTCTGCCACTTCCTAGGGCAAGGCACTGAGCACCTCCCCGTGCTCCGTGCAGGCATCTGTGAAATGGGAGTAAGAACAGCACCTACCTCCCAGAGCTGTCAGGCTCAGAAGAGATAACACATGCAGAGCAGCGTGGCACAAAACCCGAGAAGATCTCAGGAGGTGCTAGTCAGGGCTATTATTAATGGCTCCTGACATTTTTTGTGTCCTGGACCACTTTGGCAGTCTAGTAAAGCCTATGGACCACTTCTCAGAATGTTTCTAAAGTGCATGAAATTTGAATTACGTAGCGCTAAGTTCACAGACCTCCTGAATGCTAAGGAAGCCAGCTCAGATCTCTGCTAGAGTGAGGCCTTAGCTCTCTCATCTCAGACTGTCCCAAGATCACTCTGTGGTCCTGCCCCGAACAAAGCCCTTCCTGTGGGTCCCACACAGCACAAGCGGGAGTGGCCAGCAGCTGGATCTCAGTGTGGCAGAAGAAATCTCTAGGAACAGCTTCCTCCCAGGACAGACTCTTCCAGGCTGTCTCTCCTGCCTTGTGACCTCCAAGAAAGACCACTCTGTCCTCTGCAGCTCAGCCCACAGTGATGGAATCCCTGCTGACCCTCAAAAGCTTTACTTTTGACACAGCACAGATGAGCATGAGTTTTGGTCTCTGCTCTCAGGACCCCAGCTCCAAGCAGTCAGAACGTCTTCCTGGGTATCTAACCTTATCGGGGCAGGTGACACTTCTCTCCCCAGCACTATTCCACCTCTTCCTGGGGCCCTCTTCTCGCAAGGCAGAAACAACATGAAACTGACTTCGGAGACTCAGAATGTCAGCACAGGAAGGGCCCACATATCAGCAACTCAACTGCCCCAGCTGACAGAGGAGGGCAGTGAGACCAGAGAAGGAAGGGACTGTACAACGTAACCCGGAAAGGAGGCACAGGAGCCACGGCTTAACACCAGCTCTTCTGGCTCTCTCTCTGCCTCCCACTGAAAAACAAGAGAAACCTTGAGGGCTACTCTTGAATTTAATGAGAGATGGAGTGAAGATCCAAACTCTGTATTAAGGATCCAGGGATGTCGGGGTCCCTAAAACACCAGAACTGAGGAGCACAGGAGAGAAGGGGCCAAGTGGACAGAAAGAAACTTTCAGGCAGACTGTGCCTCTGAAGGACCTTAAGCCTCGGGAGTGCATAGCCCATGTGGAAGGCACAAAGCATCTCTCATTGGTGAAGATGGAGTTTGTCAATGATCTTGGGCTGCTACATGGGGGAATAGACACTTCTCCCAGCCCAGCCATCCAGGAAATACTTGGGCATCAAGCTAGAGGCAACTGAAAGGCACACTAACTATTCAAAATCTGCAGCTGTTGCTGGGACTATTTGCTCCACACCTGGGGTAGACAACAGGGGCCCCAGGGCACAACCTAACCCTGAACATCCAGCAGGATAGCCTGCCCACCTGCCCACCTGGCTGCCTGCCATAATCCTCCACTCCAGCTGGGGTTTAGCCAACTGCTTCCCCAGTGTCTCAAGACATCCTCCCTCTCCAGAATGCCAAGATGCGAGGAGCTGGATTTGACTCTGACTGGGGTGATAGGCTCCCTCCCTCTGTACTAGGCTCTTCTCCCAAGAGTCCCAAAGCCCACTGAGGCCTTCCAGGGATGCTGGTGACACCCACTGGCAAGCTGTTAGGCCCAATTATCCCTGTCCACATGACCCCTATTTGAAGAGCCCTTACTCAAAGCATGGTCTGAGTCCACTCCCATCACAATCACCTGAGATGAGTTAAAATGCTGGTTCCTGGGCTGCCCTACAGAATCTGAATCTGGGGTTTAGGGGCAAGGCTTGGGAACCTGCATTTTAATATATTCCCTTGGTAATTCTGATGCAACTGAAACTTTGAGAACTACTTTCTCACAGTGTCCCCAGGCTGGCTGCAGTCATTTCTGCCACCAAGCTGACAGCTGTTACAGCTGTGTGTGGACACAGTTAATCTGATTTCCTGTCTGGCAGCTGTGCAGCAGGGAAGGGACAGCTGAGGGTCTCAAAAACAAAAAGAGGGGATGAGGTAGGAGGGGATGGGGGCAGGGGAGGCTGTCTGAATGGGATGGGGTGTACTCTTCCTGAGGCCCCTTCTGCTGTTAGGCCAAAATCTCTGTAGGAAGGGAAACAGCTGACCAAGTGGTCCCCAGTATTTATAGGAAACAGTCTCCTCTAAGAAACCTCAGGAGCCTCCCCAAAGCCAGCCTGGTCTCTATTCTCTAGGAGCATAAACTTCAGAGGCACAAAGTCAGGACTACCACATAAAGTTGTACAGGCTGTTACTGCACAAAGGCACCTACCTGACTGAAGGGGCAAGTTGGGGACTGAAATCTAGCCCACACTCCAATTGCTAAGCCACGCACTCTGTAATGAGGATGTACCCACCCAGAAGAAGGGCCATCTTTTAAAAATTTGCACAAAGGAGCTCTTGTGTGGGTCGGCAGTGGCCCTACACAGAGATGAGTTCAAATCCCAGCTCTCATTTACTCTGTGACCTTGGGCAAGTTCCTTAACCTCTCTGATCCTTATCAATTATAAAACATGGCTATCAATACCTTCCTAGAAGATAAGGTAAGGAAAGCACCTGATATCTTGTTATTTATTACACTATAATATTAGTTCTCTTCCCACCAAAGTCTCACTCTTCCTACCCTCCCCACACCCTAAACCTACACACCCACACACCCAGCCAAGCTTGGAATGGTCTGAAGAACGTGCATAAGAATATCCAGGGGAAACTCCAATACCAAACCCAAACCCCATAACACTTCCCAGCATCCACAGCATCCCTTCCTGGAACAAGCAGGATTTACACCCTCCCTCCATGCCTACGCATAATATCCTGCATGTTGCCCAAGCATCAGCTCTGCCCAGTCCGGAGGGGAATCTGAGGTCCACAGAAAGAAAGCAGGAGCTCTTCCAGCACTGCATCCTGGGGAATCCCATATCGGAGTTCAAGCTCCTGGGCTCCCCAAGCCAGGACCGGGCCTGGACAAGGTAGTGCCCACTCTGTGCTGGGCTGTTGTGGGGGAGCCATCAAGGAAGACCTACAATAGCACTAGTGGAGGCTGTGATCTGTCCCCCTCCTCAAGCAGGAACAGCAGAGAGTGCCCTGCATCTCTCATGAGCTCACCTGCCAAGACTCTAGCTCATCCACTGGGGCAACCCACCATATCTATTCACCAAGAGGGCCAGGCCCCAGAATAGAGCTCAGGAATCCTGCCATCATCCCTGGATGCCAACCCCTACAGCATCATTCATTCATCCATGTGCCTGCCAGGCACTATGCTAATGCTGGGAAATGGCAGGGAACAAAACAGCTCGGAGAGCAAAAGATGCCCCTAAAATGGGTTTCCAAACATTTGCTGCTAGAGTAGGCAGAGTCTACCCTGGCAAGCCCGTTTCCCAACCCCTCACGCTGCAGAGGCCTGGTGATACATACCACCCAAGAAGCGTCTCTGGACACCTGCTTCTTTAGCCACAAGCTTTAGCATCCTGTCTGGAGACCGATCAGGGTGGGGTGGGGGGGGGGGCAGCAGAATAGGCTGCCTGAGCCTCATGGCCGTGTTTATCCCGATTGGATTTTTTAACCCAAAGGTTAAAGTGTTTCTGTTGAAACATCTATTTACATTCAGAGTCCAAAAAAAAAAAAAAAAAACAAACAAGGCAGCCAAGCTCCAGGCCTATATCTGTCCCCAGCCGCGTCACAGACACAGCATCAGAGCTGCGCAGGGGGGAACATTCTTAGCCCTCTTCCCGAGCCGCTGAGGTGACTCACGCCTCCCTCCTGCCAGCATGGACCACGCCACCGCTCAGGAGGCTAGGCAGTGTGTGTATGTTGCACAGGGACAGGAGGGGGACAAAGATCTGGAGACAGGGATGGGGGATGGGGATAGTGGGGTTCCAGCCTGCAAGGATTATGGGGTCTAACTTGAAAGAAGGTGAGAGAACAAGCTGAGGAGGAAACTTCAGGACAACTGCCAGCTGCTGCTGGGAGGCAAGGGACAGTGGGACAGGGCAGGATGGGTGGACTGATATAGCATCTGCTCAATAGGATAGAGCTGCCCCCAAGCAGATGCTCTGCACAGTGAGTCCTCTGCTTTCCAAGAGACTACCCTGACTCCTAGAGGCTTGGGGCTAGGGATGAGCAGAGTCTTTAGCTAGAGCTGCAGACTCAACTAGACCAGGGCTAGACTAGCCCTAGATATTTACATCCAATCCAAGAGGACTGTGCAGGGACTCCGTGGGGCTGGTCCCCAGGGTTATGCTCCTACCGTAGGAGACTACATGGGCATCCCTGCCCAGGAAGATGGCAGGCCTTGTTCCAAGAGTTTTCTAGATCTTCCCAAAACATTCATCCCGACACATCCCAGTCCAGCTGCAACCTTAACTCTGGATGGTTTAAAGCCAAATCATAGCTCCCATCTACCAGTTCAAAGTTTGAGACCCACACCCACGTATCCAGAGGCAAAGACTCCTCATACATACACACAGACACCCACACCCAAGCTACTGCCAGGAGGGGCCAAGCGGGCATGGATCCAGCAGGCCTCTCCCTCGAGGAAGCATCTTGTGGTGCCGGCCTGGTGGGGAGGCTGTGCCAGAAAGGCCTGATGCTGCCAACAGGTTCCTGGGAGGGAGTGGCCCAGCTCTGGAGGACCCCACCCCTAGACCAGAGCCACAAAAGTCCCTGCTGAGAAGGTGGCAAGGCTAGGGGGTCCTCAAGTCCATACGAAGACACTTCTTTGCCCTCATGAAATAGGAATAGACCAAGGCCTTGACCAGGTTTGGAGAGGTATGGGGGAGCTAAGGGCTAAGGCAGCAAAGGCTCCCAACATCCCAGCTGCCAGCCTCTGCCGAATTCTACCACAATTGCATAAGCCTTCTACCCAGGTGTCTGATTCTCAGGGGACTCCTGACTGGGAACTTGCAGAAATCACTGCACGGAACCCTCTGCCCATGAGAACCCAGCCAGAGGAGCTGTGGCAGCCTTTATTCTTATGGGTACTTGGCAACGGCTTCTTCCCCTGCCCAGACCTAGGGGCGGGTAGCCTGGAGGCAGGTCACTAACATACTTCTTTCCCTCTGACCATCTAGGTGCCAACTAGGCCAGGATCTTCCAGCAATCCACAGCCCCCAGCAGCTGATGCAGATCCTGCCGGGGGCCTAATGGACTCGAAGAGACACAGCAGAGGAAAGGCAGGAAAACCCACCTCAGTGAGCATGGCTCCCCTGACTGCTCATATTCTCAACACAAAGCCCCTCAGAAAGATCGAAGTAGGGCCTCATCTGAGCCCCAGATGCTCAGTCCTAGGAACAAGGCTGCCCAATGGCAGAGGGCAAGCAGGGACACCGAGGCACTTACCTGCCACAGGGATGCCGTGTAGAGGGGTCCGAGGCAGGATTTCCAAGGATGGTTCCCGGCCTGACATCCCATCTGCTGAGAAACAGGATTCTGTCTCATAGATGGTCTGCAGCATCTCCACGAGCCCCTGAGCCTTGGGCACCAGCAGCATGCCAGGGAGGGGGCCGCCCGAGGCGGGAGTTGGCCAAAGGGAAGGTGGGCGGGCAGGGCCCTCACTGCTCAGGGGCTCCCTCAGGCCACTGCTCTGGGATCCACGCTGTGGGGAGGTGCCTCATCCGGCCTGGGCACTCCTGGCAGCAGCAGGAGCCAGGAAGCCCAGGAGCTATAGAACCAGCTCTCCCCTAAAGGGGCATCTGACCCCCAGCCTGTCTCTAGCTCCCAGGAGCTGGAGGTATAGCTGAGCACTCGGGGGACAGGAAGGGGAGCTCAGCAGGCTCTCTGTGTTCCCTCCCAGCCTTGGGTGACAGCTATGGGCCCGGCTCCCTGCTCCTCCTTCCCGAATGAGCCGCCGGCAGCTGGCAGAAGACTGAAATAGCAGTTGGGGGAGGGCCTTGTCTATAAATAGGTGGAGCATGCTCAGGGAGCAGCCGGCCCGCTGCCAGGAGCCGGGCCTGGCGGAGGCCCCATGGGGGGAGGCGCGTTCCACCCCAGGAGGAAGCGCCAGGCAGGGGGATGGGAACCGGGGAGGGCCTGCGCTCCGGGCCAAGGCCACAGAGCCCAGTGGCCAGAAGCTGGGCTGGGAAAGGGCACGGCCAGAGTACCCATGCGTCTGGGAGCAGCTCTGGTGCTGCTCATGGCAGGCGAGGGGTTGGAGACCAAAAACCAGATTTCACCTCTAACTTCCCTCTCGCCATCCAGAGCCAAGTAAAGGAACCGGAAGAGTCTGTGAGAGGGCGGCAGACAGGCCACCTGGCCTAATCTTGCATCTTCCTTGGAGTCTTTCTAACAGCTGGATGGGAGTTTATCTAACCTCTGCTCTTCCTCAGATCTGGGAGGTGCCTCACCACCCCCTCAACCAACAGGGAGACCCCTGGAGCGGAAGCTAAATGGTAGCTCCCTCCCAGTGGGGTGTTGCCTCCAGAGACTGCTCAGCTTCCCTCCAGGGGGCAGGAGACTCTTCCTGGATAGACCTTGCCCCTGTCCAG
This sequence comes from Pteropus medius, assembly GCF_902729225.1. Taxonomy (NCBI): domain Eukaryota; kingdom Metazoa; phylum Chordata; class Mammalia; order Chiroptera; family Pteropodidae; genus Pteropus; species Pteropus medius. Next base: position 509,706 of record NW_024352004.1, read on the forward strand.
GGAAGGGGATCAGAGAGCACCTGCCTATTCTCTGAGCACAGGTAGCTCTTCTCTGGCCATGTGCCAGGTGCAATGCTAACGACAACACAAACATCACCTCATTTATTCTGCACGGTGACCTCAGGAGAGAGGAGCAGATAGGGAAACCAAGGCACAGAGAGATGAAGTCACTCCCCCTAGGTTATACAGCTGTTTAAATGGTAGGGCTGGGCTGTCTGAGCTCTAATCACCACAGCCCACTGCCTGCTGCACAAGGCAGTACATGAAGTTGCCCCAGGGTTTCCATTAACGGGTACGATGACCCCCGGTACTCAGGTAAGAACACACTTGAAGTTGGAGTCTCTCCAGGTAGAGTCAAGAGGCTGCCAGTATCCAGCCCTTCCCCAGCAGCTATAAGCCTGGCAGAGCAGCCCCTGCTCCTGGGGCCCAGCTGGGACCTAGAGCTGGTACCCCATGAGGGCTGGTGATACCCACCTACCCTGCCCACTGTTGGCCCGTCCCTTCTCTTCAGGTTGAGCCCTCCCACTGGTACAGAGATTCCGCTTGGCCCCCTGACCTCACTGAAGCCTTTTAATAGTCTGGTTATTCCTGAGTCTGTGTCCCCCTCCCCTCTCTGATGTCACAGTTGCTATTTTGGAGCCCCCTCTTGGCCCCTTCTTGCCCCCAACTCCAGGCATGGAGCCAGGGACACCTGTCCTCTCCCTGGACTGGATGACCTCACCCTCTTGTCAGGAGCCCGGGAGGAGCTGGCCAACCAAGGACATAGTGGCTGTGGCTCCTGAAGCCCATCTTCCCAGTTGGCTTATTATGCCAGCCAGGGACAACAAAGGTGCCTCCTGCCCTCAAGCGAGAGAGCACATTAGATAGGGGAGGTGGCAGAGGTGGGCTTCCCCAGGCCGTAGACTGGCTAGCAAGATGTATATTTTGGGGAAGGAGGGAATAGGACCTAAACAAAGATTTGGAGCCTCAGCTTCTCGGCCAGAGCAGACTCTAGAAAAATGATGGACCAGTATCTATCCAGTGGCCTGGAGTTGGTAGACACTTCAGGGTAAGTCTGCGGACCTCCTTCACCACCCCGCCCCAACCTCATTCTGGCCAACCAGGCTCTCTCAAGAGGAAGGGAAGGGAAGACCAAGGTCTCCTCAGTGGGGTGATGGACGGCAGACTCAAGGGAGCCCAGAAAGCGGGGCAGCAGCCCCTCCCAGCCCAGGACTCCACCCGCCCCAGCTGGGAGCAACCAGAAGGGCTGGCTAGCCCTGTTCTGGCTCTCTCTGCCTGCCCCAGGCACAGGAGAGTATGGCAGGGGAACCCTGTTTTGGAGGAGAGGAAGTCGTTAGTTAGAATTACTCAAAACAGGGTCCAGAAGCCCAAGGAAAGAGAACTCTCTGATTAGAAAAGCTAGGAGCACCCAGAAGACTGGGCACCCATAAGTGGCCAGAGCCAGGGGCTTGGGGCAGTTCCCAGCACTGTTACAACTTCCAGTAACAGCATGAAGTGGGAAGCAAAGTGTCAGACACAGCCAGACAATCCTCAATGCAGGTCCCAGAACCCTCTAGAGGAAAAAGAGAAGAGTCTGGAGTGGGAGCAAGTGTCTTTTTTAACTGCTGACATTCAACTGATGAAACAAGATCTTCCTAATGTCCAACCTCAGTCCTTCATGCTTTACAGCCTTTCTCCTCATAGTTCATATCTCTTCTCCATCCCCGCCCATCCCGTGCTCCCTTATGTCATCCCACAAACCTTACAGAGCACCCATCAAACATGGGGTACATGAGCTTCATTCAAAGCCAGCACCATCCCCTCCAAACCACAATAACCTCGTTCCATCCCTTGAAGGCTGGGCTCAGGCCTCCTAACCCCCTATTATCTAGAGGAGGGGAATCCAATGCTGGCTCCTTGGGCTTCTCAGGCTCCCATTTTCTGGGCCCAAAAGGCTAGACTGGGGCCTGACTAAAGGAAGAAAGCAAGATTTGCTTTGTGCACAGTACGGAAGTTATGGGCTAGCCCAGGAGCACTGTAAACAGAGTGTAGGGTGCCACTTTCCCTGGGGCCCCAGAGACATCAGGCCTGCCTGCCCTTCAGTTCTCTCCTGTCCTTTGAACTCAGTCATGCTGGAGCCCATCAATATCACCTGGGAGCTGCCACGTGCCAGGTCCTATGCTAGGTGCTGGCTAACCCCTCTCGTTTGAAACCAAATCCAGGAAAAATGTGAACACCTACTTTGGCAACCTCAGCATCTCCTCGGGGTTGACCCTGCCTCTTCCCACCATCTCATCCTAAGCCTCTATAAGGATGGAGCAGGGAAAAGGAGGTGGAGCAGACTCTAATCTACGGTGAGCACAGAGGTGCGCCAGGTGGCACCTAAGTGGAGAAGGGACAACAGGAGTCCATTTCCCAGACCCCCACCCCATGCTGGCACTGACCCACTTTCTCCTCCTCAGGGCTGGCTGCCCGCCTTTCCCAGGGGCTCAGAGGTAGAGTCTGAGCCCAAGGCTGGGAGGCAGGACGCCGAGGTTCCTGGCTCCAACCCACACCCATGCCCCAGTTTCTCTGGTCACCCAGAAAGGAGGGGGCAGCTGCCCTCCCTCCCTCCTGGGAATGGGAAGGAGAGAAAGTGTAGAGTGTGCTGGGAGGTGCTGGGTAGGCAGGTATTGTCATGAAGCTTGTCTCCCTCCCACGCTGGGGATAAAGAACCTGGATGCCTCCTCCTGGGGCCTTGTCGCCATCTAGACTGGCTCGAACAGCAGGCCTCCCTCTTGTCCTCTGGATAATGGCACAGTGGACAGGGCACTGACCAGAGCAGGCCTAAGTCCCAGGTCCCAGGGTAGCTCTTCCAAACTGGTCGGGCAAGGCCCAGGCAGGGGACAGAATCTGCCAGTCCTTCAATCCCACTGAGGGGAAGAGAAGTGATCAGTTCCAGAAAAATAAAGAAAGCCTAACTCCTCAAGCCCCCTTTTGCCTGGAAATCGAGACACAAGGGGATTGGCCTCCTCAGGGAAGCCCCATCACTGGCTTCTGCCTGAACCCAAGACGCAAAAGAGTCACATCAGCTCAAATGCTGGCCTTCAGCCCAGCATAGAGGTCAGCTGATCGGTTCCCACTTCCCAGGGAGGAAGGGTGAACCCCAGAAGTAAATTGCTCTGAGTCTCTGCCTGCCACCCTTCACCCAAAACACGCTTTCTTATTAACTTGTTTGTTGAGGACCACCTTCTATTTTCCTTCTGTTTCCCCGCAGAGCAAGTTCAGGGTCTTGCATGTGGGGATATTCAGCAAGAACTTGTCAAACTGGAAAGCTCCTGTGCTGAGTGAAATTGAGAGGAACCCAGGAACAGCACTATTCTGTGCCCTAAGGAAAGAGGAGTGAGTCTTCGGGCATTCTAGAGTCAGTAGGAGGTGCTCAGGGGCCAGGGCACCCAGTCCCTGGGGACTAACCATTCTCATTGTTCCCATCTCTCTCTCCAGCCCCGTGCCCTCATGCTCTTTCCTGGGTATTGCTGTGGGATGTCCACAGGGGAAGTGGATACCTGCGTGCTCCAGCTACAATTCGTGTTTTTACTTTACTTCCACGGAGTCCAAAGGCACATAGCATCCAGGCTTCTGCCTGGAGCCAGGTACCTGTAGCCCCAGCCCAGCTGCCACTCTAAGCTCTTGGAATAGCAGATGCTGGGCCCCTCAAAGAGGATGAGCTATGTGGAGGCGGCTGTTTCCCTAAGCAGCTCTAACTCCACAAGTGGGAGAGCCAGTCCTAGAGCCCCAGGAAAACTCAGTGGGAAGGACCTCAAGGGGGTGCCCCCAAGCAATGACCCCAGTTCTGAGGCCTCTCCACCATCCTAAAATGAGGTCTCCAGTCTCTGGCCCCCTTCTTCTCTCCTCCCTTCCCAAACATGAGAAGAGAGCATCTCCCCCTACTGGGGGGAGTTGGAAAGCCGGCCAGGAGGTGCAGTCAACTCTACAGGCCCCACTCAGGAGGCCCCCCTGGCCCAGCTCAGCAGGCTCCCAGGCTGCCTGCCTCCTTTGCTGGTGGACGCCTTCAGTTACTACCACACTCCTGCCAACACTGGCAGAAGTAGCTACAAGGGGAACTGGGACCATCAGCATCTGAAAAGGCAACCCAGGTTGCCTAAAATATCTGAGGTTATTTTAGCTTTTTACTTAAAAGAATAAACCCCCGATGTCCTTCCCAAGCCATCAACAAATGTCTCTGGGCAGCTTCTGTTCCCTTGGCCCTGGGTTAGACCCCAGGTCCCAGGTCAGACCCCAGGCCCCGTGTGGCACTGGACAGGTCAGCATAGCAGCTCAGAGGAAAGGAGCAGTTGGCACTACTGCCAGGTGTAACCAACCCTGCTGGGGCAGTGTCCAGCTGAGACAGACAAGGGACTGATGAGAACCCACCAGGCCTCTCCTCTCCCTTCACCAGCCCAGTCTCAGAAGAGGAAGCAGAAAGCAGGAGCGTGACAGCCCACCCTCCAGCACCAGAGTCACACAGACCTCTCCATGTCTAACACCTGGCATAGCCCCTACAGGCTGAATGAAGGCAAAGGCAGAGGTGGGAGGATCTGAGAGCAAAACACAACCCCTGCAGGAGGGGGCTCCTCAGGCAGAGCTGACTCAGTGAGTCTCAGGAGCCCAGCCTGCTCCAGCTGGTACTCTACTCTGCCTGAAGCCTATGCCTTAGGAATGTCATTCTGGAAAGAGAAAGGGGAGGGGGCGCAGCCTTGACCATTGTGAATGGCACAAAGCCAAACAATCCCACCAGCTTCCAGCTTCCGAATCTGCTGGACCCTCCAGGACCCTGGTCAGGGCCTCTCCCACGTATTGCCAGCACCGAGGCCCTGTAACAGAAAGCATCAAGTCTAGCAAACTGATGAGGGAGAAGGAGACGGGATGGGGGCCTGGGCTCCTCCCTGATACTGCTTCTATCCCTCCTACAAATGGGTTTCGTCTCTAGGCCCTAGTTTCTCTATCTCTAAAAGAAGGAAAAATATCCCTCTGCCCCTACAGGAAAAGATGTGGGGGGGTTTAAAGTTGAGCAAGATGGACTCTGACCCTTTAATACTGTGCAGAAGGAGACAGCCAAGGAGAGAAGGCAGTTATTACTCTGACCACACTGACCCATGACCCTTCTGTGAAAGTCCTGAGGGTCCAGCTCAAGCCACTTGGACACATCCTCATGGGCATACACCCAGACCCACCCACACACAAAGTTGCCTGGAGTCCCACCCAGAGACTATTTCTGGCAACACAAGGCAGGCTCCTAGGAGCAGAGAAGAATAGGAAATCTCAGAGTCAAAGACCCCAAATTAGGAATCCATGATGTCCAGGGAATAAGAAGAGAATGGGTAGTACGCCTAACTTAAAAGAGAGAGCCAAGACTCTACCTACATGTTGCTGCACGCCTACCCCAATACCGCACACCCCAACACAGGCCAAGGCCAAAGGCCCTGAAAACTTCCACTAAGAGAAGTGTATGGAACACAGAGAAATACTCCACCAGGGAGAGAGCCATCACCATAAAAAGGAAGCTACGCATCCAGCTATTGTAAGGGACTTCTTCCAACAGCATCCTTGAACCATCCATACTCAGGGATCCACACCCCCATCCCAGGCCTGAATGTCTTGGTGAATGAACAGGGCAGGGCAGAGCTGGAACTGAAGGCCCACGAGTTGAGAGGGCAGGCATGGGGACAGAGTTGGACCCACACCCTCCCAGGGCCAGGCCAGACTGTCGACCCATCAATTCCCAGGTGTACCCCATGATCAATAACTTCAGGTTCACTTCTGTCCTTTACTCGCAATGCTTCTCCACTCCTGGTTCCCCTACAGCTCAGACTCTGAAATTCAGGTGGCCTGGGATGGAAACCCGCACAATCCACTGCAGCCAAAGCCACCCAGGGTGCCCTTCTCCGGCCTCCCAGCTCTTACCCGACTCGGTAGGAGAGTTCATGCCGGCTCTGGGCCCACAGGAAGCTGGCGCTGGGGGCTGGGACGGGAGGGGGTGGAGCTGCGGTGATGTCAAGAGAGACAGACGATAACAGACAGACGGACGGGACAGGAGCCCGGGGCCGCTGTGCCTCTAATGCCCATCCGAGGCCATCCTTCGGGGCGAGGCAGTCAGGCACTCAAAACGGCATCCCTGGGGAGAAATGGAGCAGGGTTAGAGGCCCCCAACTCAGGAATCTGAGAGTTGAAGGAGACCTCTGAGCTTGTCAGTTTATACCTGGGGAAGAGCAGGAGTGACACCTGCCCATGGACACAGAGGGAATCAGCAGAACTGAACCAAACCCTGGTTTCTCCTCTCTCTAACTAGTAAAGCTGCCAGCACTCAAGGGAAGGGAAATGGCTTCAGGAGTCATACCTGAAAAAACTCCTTTTCAAGCAACAGTGCCACTGCCAGGTGAAGAGACATTATAGACTCTCAAGGGTGCCCAATGCCAGACTTGGCGTGCACAAAGGAGAAAGCGCAGGGAGGCTTTTGAACTCTGTCCATGGCAGTGGGGAGATGCAGGGCGGACCTAGAGTCCCCAGCCAAAGTTAAGGGAGAAACTGGTATCCCAGCCCCAGCAACCTGAGCTAAGACTCTCAAGTGAGTGTCATCTCCTCCCTATTCTCTGCTCCTTGTGCTGCCCAACTCTGAAATGTGATGTACTTCTGTCTGAGTCTCCCCTATTTAACAACAAGTCAGGGAAAGAAGGTAATCACTCCCCTTCTACCCATAACCCATGCTGTTCTCAGGAATTGGGACAGGCAAAGACATTCACCCCACATGCAGTACCCCCTACGGACTGGGGTCCAGGGCCCAAGCCCAAGGCTTTGTGTGTGTTGTACCAGTTGTGCTCCGTGCAGGGTCTAAAATCCAACCTGTGCTCTGCCTGCCAAGTTATGGGTCCCCCAGACTGAGTCTACCCAGAAAAAAGGACACTTTTTTCCATTTTGTACAAAGGCACCAAAAGGTCCAGCAGGGGACATGGAAGATGTTCTAGTATTAAAGGACCATGAGTTTGTCAACCTGTCCCCGCTCCTACAGCCTGAGCTAGTCCACAAGCCTCAGACGCTACGCACGCACCCACCTGAGCCCATCCCTAAACAGCCCACAATCCACCCCAGACATGATCTCATTCATTTTCTTCCAAATGAAGGCAAGCCCTCTAATACCCAGTGAAAGCAAGATACCAGGAAGCTATCAGAAGAAGCTGGGAGGAACTAGATGTTTAAGCCCTAACTCTGCTTCCCCAGCCAGGAACCAGCAAGCAACTGCCCCCTAGACAGCCCCACCTCCTGGCAGGATAAAGTCGCAGTAAGCCTTGCATTCTCATCAAGGATTCCCAGGGGTGGGGTCCACATGGAGCCAAGTAGCCTAGGAGTCAGCCATGGCAGGGATACAAGAACGTGCGCGCGCACACACACACACGCACACACACACACACACACACACACACACGGAAGACCTCAAGTCTCCCTAGGCCTATTTGCCCCTTGCTCTCACCCACAGGGTTTGGACTCTGTAGCTGGAGAAAGATGCACTCAGATTGGGGAGGTGGGAAGAGGCAGAGTGAAGGGGCTCCCAATGACGGGCACAGGCACAGCTGTGGGTCAAGGACAAAAGAGGTTATATAGGGCTGAGGCCAAGCTCAGGTATGCAGCAGGTGGGGCTGTTAGTGCCCTGGCAGGGCACGCGTGGGCAGGCAACTCAGCCCGTGCCCACCCGAAGTTGGCGCCCAGTCCCGCTCACACCCTTTTCCGTGGGTTGGGGAACACAGCTTCAGAAATTCCCACGATTCCCAGCAGCCCAGTGGCCCAGCCCATCTCCCTAGTAAAAGGCATCTCCACAGCAGGGCACTCAGAAGGGGCAGAGCCTCAATGGTGCAAAAATTAAGTCAAGATCAGACCTGGGCCCCCATCATTCACACCCCCTAGGAAGAAGAGGAAGGGAAGGGCTCCCAGAACTCCAGCGGACTTGGGACTCCTCCCCACCCTGCAGGATGCAGCAGGACCCCTGGGCCCTCTCAAACAGCAGAGAACATCTGCCAACTCCCCCTGCAAGCCTCCCCAGTGAACAGGGGCCTCCCTGGGAAACAGTGTTCACTGCCTGATCAGGATATAGATTCTTGTCTAGGGAGCAGCATGAAGGGAGAAAAGGGCAGTTTGATGGTTAAAATCCGAGCTATTTGGTTCCTCCTCTGCCAGAGAAATGCACTACTAACTGCTGTTATATGAGTGTCTTGGTCGGCAGTTGGGGACCAAGAGCTGTGTGGGTCCTGAATGTCCGAACACTTGGATGGCAAACCAGTGAGCCGCCGCCAGGGTTCCTTGACATCATAAGGAAGCAGACCCCAGGGCCCTGACTCTACCCCATCCCCATCAACTCTCTCTCAGTCAGATCCCTTTCCCTCACCAGGATCCAAACCCACCTCCCACCTCCAGCCAGGTTGGCAGGGCAAGAAAGAGGGAAGCATTGCACCCCACAAGCTCATGGCTAAGTCACAGGAGGTAGGGCAAAAACTTAAGAGGACACCCTCCACCCCATTCATGAGCAATTAAAACTCTGGCAGAGGGTGGGAGGAGAAGGGCAGACAAGTGAGGGAGATATGGAGTAATGTAATGCCTCAAAGGCCACAAGTTACAGTGCTAAACTACAGGGATCTCGAACAGTTCCTTCGGAATTCCTGGGGAGTCAGGTGTCTCTCCAAGGGTCTCTCTGGAACCTGGACTCCAGCACCACCTGGAAGCCTTCACCCAACACAGTAGCCCTGGCCCTACTAGAGACAGGCCCAAGTCCTAAGCACTGTGACCAGGGTCCCCTCCCCAGGTCACAGTCAGCCAGGTGAGCTGTCTGAACCAAATCCTGTGAACCTGAGATTGCCACAATCTGAGATCTGTCGCCAAGATTTCATCAAAAAGCTACAAACAGAGACATCCCATCTCGAGGCACAAAGGACCACTCATCTTGACCCCTGCTGACTGTGGCCATGGGAGACCACTTTCCCCAGCCTCCATGAGTTTCCATTGCCTTGTGCCTTCAACCAAGCGGGGCCACCAGAAGGCCAGAATTATCAGAGCCATGAGGGTAGCTGACTTGGATGTCCAGGCCCCAAACTAAGAGAAGAGGGAGGGCAACCAGGGGAGAAAAAAAGGTACCAGGCTGACAAATTCATTTTTGCAATCGGCCCATTTCTGTTTGTCTGCTCAGACGCAGCTCTAGGCATCTGCACAAGCCAGATGGAGGAGGCTGCTATTTCTAGAAAAAGGGGGGGAGGGGTTAGAGGGGAGGGAAGGAGGAGGCGGAGGCAGAGGGCAGAAGACAGGGTCTGTTTGCCCTAAAACCTCAGGCAGAATGATACCCCCTCCCCAGCACCACCAGACAGGGTCCCCATTCAAGAAAGGGCTGGGGCCAAGGCTGGGGTGCGGTGGGATGGGAGAGAAGAAAGGCAGAGAAAGTTTAATTAGCCAAAGTCAGCTACAGGCTACAATAGGCCCCCTCACGGGCTGCATCAGGTTTTCATTCATGAGCAAACGACAGTGCTCCAAAAATGCCAAGAACCGCCCCCCCCTTGCAGTCTCTCCCCCACCACACCACCAACAGGAGTGCAGTCCTCTAGCAGGCTGGCTGAGCCTGATGCCGTGTTCCAGACATCCCTCCTCAAAGGGATGTGAGTAGGAAGAATTAATTATTAAAGAGCAGCTGGTACTTCGGCACCGACTGTACCTCCCCCAGCTCCTAGCTGGTCCCCTCCCCTTATGTAGAAACACAAACTACCTCCCCCATCCCCAGGCTAAAATGCCACCCCTAGGGAAGGAAAAACAAACCTTTGTCTCTTCATGTGATACTGCTGCCCCGACTCCCTCCAAATTACGGAATCCAGCCACAGAGGATATGTTGGGGAGGAAGGGAAGGCTGGCACAGAGCTAATATGTCCTCCATCCTGGCCCCCAAGTAACTTGCACCTGGTACCTGTCTCTCTGGCCCCTGGAAAGCATACATTTCCAGGACAGAGTAGAGATAATGGGGGTCCACCCCGCTTAACCCAGAGACCCCTGCCTGCCTTGTCAAGACATACCCCAGATCTAAGTCCGAGGAAAGACATAGCAAACAGAAGATTTAAGAGGAGAAAGCAAACCAAGACCTCCCCAAGTTCTGTTTAGAAGGGAGAGGAAGGAGGGAAGACCAGAATGAAGAAGTAGGCAGCCCCCAACATGGCTCACCCATCATTCCCAGCCCAGTCCAGCACAGCATCTCAACAGCCAGCTTAAACTCAGGGTCCCTAGTGCCTGGAGCTCAGATTGAGAACCCACCCTGCCTACCTCCTCTGAACTGATGAGGCCCAGAGCAAGACCCAGCTCCAGCTCCAGTCCTGCAAGGTAGTCTGGTCAGGAGTCCCTCCCGCCAAGACTCCTAGATCTCCCATCCCCTGCTTCCTTTTGTTTCTATGATCTGGCTCCATCCTCCCCTCCCAGCTGGACCCTGAATCCAATCATCACCATCACCACCCGCAGTCACCAAAGCTAATTCCAGGCCCCAGAAAAACAGTGATCGCAGTCAGAGTGGTGGGTCTCTTGAGCAGTCCCCACAAAAGCAACTGCAGCTGCTACCTTTCCTCTTTAGGAACACACCTCATCCCAGAAGGCCAACAGTAGGGGTATCAGGTGGTCACCTCCTCCCCCGAACGGGGCACCCCCACCTTTCCCTCTTCTCTCCCCACCAACCAGACTTCCAAATTAATTACTTATCACCCAGCCAGTTCTCATCTTCCTCAGGGCCCGAGAAGGGTGGGGTAGGGAAGCAGCCTCCCCCAAGTTAAAAGACACAAGCAGTGTCCTCGCCTCCGTGAGATACAGATCCAGGATGAAAAATGGGGGGCATCCGCCCCAAACAAGAAGCGGGGAGCTTGCATCTCCTAGCTCGCTCTCTCTCTGGCTCCAGGGTGTCAGACAGAAGAGGGTGGAAACAAACGCAGTAATGCCTCAAGGGGGAGGGGGTGAGAATAATGGGAGAGAGAACCAAGGTGGGCCCGCAGGTCCCCTCTTTATACACGGAAGTCAAGGACACAAAATCAAGAATGCGTTCTTAGGTCTGTGTAGAAGTGCTGTTGGGTGGGTAGCGCCCCTCACCTCAGAGTACCGAGAAAGGGGTGTCCAGCGAGGAGGGGTCTGCACAGAATCCGAGGGCAGGGCTCAAAGCGCTCTGCAACGCAACATGCGCCACCCGGGAGGGGGCAAATCAGACAGTCCCTGCCGGTGTCCAGGCCATTTGGAGGTGCGGGTTGCGGGAAGACGGGCCACTCCCTTACCTGCAGGAAGGAGCCCCTGTATGGGAGGGGCGGGAAGGGTGCGCGCAGTAACCCCGAGGCCCGGCTCCCGCGCTGGCGATGCTTCCGGGGGGCGCTGGCCCCACCAGGAGCTGGGCGAAAGGAAGGGGGGCGCGGAGCGCGGCGCGCGCGCGGGGCGCCCGCGGCCAGAGACGGCAGAAGCAGGGTGCGCCGCCTCGCGTCCCGGGGGCCCAGGGGATGTGGGGTCGGGGTTGGTGCGGCGCGCTCACCCCCTGCGGCTCGAGCTCCGGCTTCGCGGGCGGTGGCGGAGGCAGCGGCGGCGGCAACAGCGGCAGCGCCTCCTCGACGGCTCCTCCATCTTTGCGGCGGCTCCTCGGGCTCTGCTCGCCGCCGCCACCAACAACAACATTCGGAGACGTCACTCCTGTCACGTGACCCAACCCGGAGCTAAAAATAGACCCAGACCCTCCCCTCCGCTTCAGCCACCACCAACCCCGCCCCTCCTTCTCGGCCCTCCCTGAGGGGCGGGGCCAGAAGCGCCACCGTGACAACTTCTTAAAGGGCCGGTACTCTGCAACGGGCTGGGCTGGGGAGTGGGTAGAAGGCAAGGGATCGGAACCCAGGGAATAATGCTAGAAGGAACGCTGCAGGCAGCCTGGTTTGGCCTCTGGGGGTCAGCCTTTGGGACTCTCGATTTTCCTCTCCGCGCTACCTCGACTTCCTTTTCAAACCGTGTATGGTGCAATCGTTGCCTGCCTAAGCTTCTCCCTAACACGCCCTCCCGTGGTGGGGGAGGGGAACTGGGGGACGGATTCTTAGGGCTGGGAGGGCCGCGGAGGCCCCAGCCAAGCTGTCAGCCTGGATGGAGGTGGTTGGCTGAAACAGGTCTCGAGCTCGAACTGCACATACTGCATCCACGCTAGGTAAAGAAAAGACTGAGAAAAGCCAGAGTATGGTCGTAACAGTCCAAGGCTTTCAAAATGAAGACTTCCGGTCCCTGACTTTGGTGCTGTCCTCCTCTACAACTCCCCTTAGGACACACTATGATGAAACCTAGACAGTTTGTCAATAATCCAGTAATTCTACTAACAAAACCTTATTTTAAGGAAATGAACATTTATGTGTTCAACAATGAGTATAGAAGGAAAAGAGATTGTTTATAATGATGTGCAAAGTTGGGAAAAACAATATCCATCAGTAGGGGATTGGCAAATAAACTAGGGCATATCTACTCAGTGAAATGCCATCTGGACATTAAAAATGATATACGTCTATACTGACCTGAAAAAATGCTTATGATATATTGTTTTCTTGAAGAGCAGAAATCAAACAAGTACTAAAGAATTGCTCCATTATGGCAAGCAACAACAAACTAGATCCACATGTCAGAGCATGTATGTATGTATAAAAAAAAAGTCTAGAAGAATATATACTAAAATATTTACTTTTGTTTTCTTCTTTACTTTTTCCTGTATGTTTGAAGTTTTCCAACTATCATATATTACTTATCTATTCAGAAAAAGTAAATGACATACATAAATGTTTCTGGAATAAATGATAAAAGTTCTTCCTACAAAATATCTCATGAATCAGTTCCCTCTGAAACATCTCCAGCCCCATGCCTTGCTCTAAGCCAATTCACACCTCACCTGAGATACTATAGTTGCCTCTCCAATTAGTCCACTCCCTACCTCCATCCCAGTCTTCTCTCAAAACCAGAATGACCTTTTTTAGAACACAAGTCTAATCAAGAGAGGGCTTAAAACCTTTTCAGTTTTGCTAGCACCCAACTTCTCCACACCCCTCTCACTCACCCAGGGTCTATGCCCTCTAAAGTTAGCATTGCCTGGGGAATAGACAGGGCACCCAGTTCCTGTGTGTCCTCATGCACCTCCAAACTCTCACCCAGAATTTCTCCTGGGGTGGAAATCCTCAGATCCATGGACAAGATTGCAGAGGCTCTGGCAGGCTCTGGCTAGAGTGGTCTAGCACAGTTCTGGTCTCCCGCGGAGCAATACTCAGGTGGCCTTGCTGACCTCCAAAGAGTGCCTGGGGTGGAAACAGTCCAGTTCTGCCTAAATACAGCCTCGGGCAGAAAATAATATAGAACAAGGAAGAAATGAGCTGATAAACCCAAGTAATAAGCATTTACTAGATATATCAAAGGAAATATGCATTCTTTAAAGGTTTTATAATTACCAAGGGCAACTTGCACATAAGGCACCTTGTTCCTATTACATTCAGCAAGAATTTATTGAGCATATTGAAAAGTAATGAAGCCAGCACAATACTCGGTACTGTGGGGACTGTAAAAAAATTAGAGGACAGGACAGGAGGTGAGAAAACTTGGGTCCTAGGATCAGCTCCATCCCAATGTGCTGTTGGATGAGTCATTTCCCCTTTGGTCCCTGGTATGCTCATCTGGGAAACAAGACTCGGACTTCTGTTCTCTGAAGTCCCTTTTAGTTCTGACACTGTTTATTCCAAATTGGATTTGATGGCAGATGTGATAGCATTCAGCATAGTTCTGACCTTCAAAGTCTAGGCTGGACCTTCATTACTTCAAGATGCTTTAAGATTCAGTCCTACCCTTAGGCATTATACGCCATGCTCAAAAGCCAGAAAACAGTTTATTTCAGGGAAAACAATTCATGTGCCCAGGGCACAAAGCAAAGGCATGTAACTGAGGACTGAGTTATGTAGAATATAATGAAAATTACCCCCAGGATACCTGAGTTTGGCTAGGCCTCCCTGTGTGACCCTGGACAAGTCCCTTCCTCTCTCTGGGCCTTTGTTTCTTTACCTACAGGATGAGAGGGTTAGATTGGATTTCTGTCTTTCCATCTGGAGACAGTTTTGGACGATCCCGCAAGGCGAAGTTGAGAAGGAAGGGTAGACAAACTGTTTCCTCTCCCTTCCCTCTCCCCGCTTTTCCCTTTCCCCCTTCTCCTCTGGGCTTAGGGCTAAAGAAAACTGGTTCCAAGCCAACATGCTTGACTGTTTGAGATGCTTAAAGGAAACTAGTTCCAAAGCCACACTTGACTATTTGAGATGTTTGGGGGAAGAACAACAGAGAGGTACCTGGGCAAGCCGTCACCCCTCTAGACTTCATTTTCCTCATATATAAAACAGTATGATTGGATGGATGACTTCTGAGGGTTTTTCTAGTTCTGCGAGCTAACAATTCTAGACTTGTAGCTCAAAATAAAAAAAAAAAAAATCAAAAAACAAAACAAGGAGGGCCTGACTGGAGGTGAGGGCCTCGGTCATTCTTCGCTTAAAAGCCTCACCGGGCCCTTGACACTTTCCATCCCTTCCCAGGCCTCCTAGCTCCTGCCTTCCTGGCCTAGAGACTGGGAGCAGGCCACTGTCTCAACAATGGCCAAGCCTAGGGAAAGCCAGCATTGTGGCTCTTAGAACAAGCTGTAAATTTGTTTAAAAATGAAGACTGTTCTGGGTGAAGCTACCACCATTTGTCATGGTGCCCCCCAAAATAAAATAAAATAAAATTTATCTACCTATTATCTGTCTGTCTGTCTATCTATCTATCTATCTATCTATCTATCTATCTATCTATCCAGAGCTGGAGAAAAGGGGGAGAGAGAGAGAGAGAGAGAGAGAGAGAGAGAGTGGCACAGGGAAAGGCTACCAGTCCCCTGGTCTGCAGCTCCACATCAACCAAGAGCCTCTTATAGCAGCCAGCTTCCCGCTAAAGGACAGCAGGTGACCAGAAAGCCTGAGACAGAGGTGGGACCCTAGGGCCAGGCTTATCAGCTAAGCTCCACCAAGGGACAAGGAGTAGTTGACATGGAGCGTTTTTACCCCTTTAGCAGCAAGAAGAGCAGGAGGTCCAGGGGGATGGCTGAAAAGGAAGCCTATCCTTTCCCCGACCTCCCTGCTGGGACCTGGAACTGAGGCCCAGGACTTCCTGGACTGGACAGGGTTCCTGCCTCCCTGCTGAGGAGTCAAGGCCATGTGAACACCACAGTGCAAGGACAGCTGTGGCCAGTTATGTCCCACATGTCTTCTCATGGTTCCTCCAGAGTGTCTTCTCAAAGCAGAGCATGCATGTCAGGGAAGAGACAGAGGGTGCAAATGTGCCTGCCCTCTGGAAGTTTATGATCCTGTGGAAATAACAGAGCTCCAAGAAGCAAGCTGAGCAATAGGGAAGGAAGGAGCCTGGGAGACACAAGCCAGCTCTGCATAAAGAAGCTCAGACAAATCATTTGTCTTCTCTGAGCCTCAGTTTCCCCTCTGTGATTGGAAGGATAGACTGTATGATTCTGGAAAGCCCTTTTGATCCTGAGGTCATGAAACAATAGAGAATAAGACACAGTGCACTGACATGGTATATGGAAAGGCATGGACTAGCACCACAGAAAAACTGGCCCAATTGTCTTTTCTCCAGCAAGTAGTCTTCATTTGACATACATTTCGTTCCCTTTCTTTGTAAACATTTATTGAGCAACTTCATTTTGCAAGGCCCTGTCACATATAGTATCGTCCTCACAACTCTATTAGGTAGATATTATGTACTCCATCTTATAGATAAGGAGACAGAGGCCCAGGAAGGTTAAGCAACCAGTAAGTGGCAGGGCCAGAGCAGAACCCAGAACTCTCTGGATATAGTGCCAGATAGGTCCCCACAGGTGAGAGGTTTCCCCAAAATAAGCAGAGATAGCCATGTCCTCTTTCTCCTGGGAACTCCTTGAGGACTCAGGACACCCAGACAGGAAGTTCTTAATTCACATGTCTGGAAGGTACATTCCATCATCCTTAAGTCATAGGATCTCTGGCACATACATGAGGACATAACCTTCCCAGTAGACAGAGAAGCAGAAAACAGATTTTACCTGCATCATTTCATTTCATCCTCCCAACCCCACAAGATGTGTGTTGTGATTATTATTATTCTTACTTTTAAGATGAAAGACCTGAGGTTCAGGAGAATTAAGGAACTCGCCAAAAGCCAGGAATCTAGCAAGTAAAGAAGCAAGGATATCACCCCAGGTTATGGGAACTCAGAGCCTGCTCAGTTTAACTACCAGATTCCATACCAATGTCAGGGTAAAGACCTTGACTTGGACTGAGACTCAGCCACTTACCAGCTGTGAACTTGGAAATTTGCTTAATCTCTTAAAATCTGTTTCAACACCTATAAAAATGTGTGGTTGGGACAGACATGGAATACTTGTGTGAAGGGTTAGCATGGGGATGGCAAAAGGTAAGCCCCACCCTCACCATTAGGCTTAGTGTTACTACTCCCTGATTCTGGACTAGCTGAAATGCTATTGGCCACTTCCACTCCCAGCAAAAGTGCACGGAAATGATCACTGCCCCCACTCTCTCTCATATTGCTTTTTCTAGCTCCTGAGCTCCCCATCCCACTCTCCCAGGCTCCACAGACTTGCCTTGGGAGTGTAGGGTACAAGCTCAGATGTCCATCCCCAAATCTGTTTCCCTGACCCTGGGATCCTACAGGAGCAAGAACTCCAGACTAGGGTTGCCATAATTAGCAAATAAAAATACAGGATGCCCAGTTAAATTTGAATTTCGGATAAACAAGGAATAATTTTGTAGAGTACTTATATTAAGAGTTTGTGACTTTTACATTTTATTTATTTTTATGCTTATATTAAAAAATTATTCCTTATCTGAAATTCACATTTAAGTAGATGTCTGTATTTTGTCTGGCATCTCTACCCCTGGACCTCGAGGTCAGATTGAAAGACTGACCCTAATGGCAGATGGCTCAACAAATGACTTTAGTTAAGAGTTTTTAAACAACTTTAATTATAATTTTCATAGTATAAAATTTACCCATTTTGAGTGTACGATTCAACATTTTTTATTAAGTTTATCAAGTTGTACAACCATCACATAATCTAATTTTAAAACATTTTATTACCCCACTAAAATGTCCATTTACAGCTAATTCTCATTACCAACCCCACAAATGACTTTTTAAAATATTTAATAAATTATTTTTTCTGCTGTAAAAGTTACAAACTCTTAATGTAGAAATTCTGGTGGTGGCAGGGATCAGAGAAGTACGAAGAAGAAAATAAAATCACTCCTAAATCATAATCCAATGAGAACAATTGTTAATAATTGCATAAATACTTTTGTAATCTTTTTTCCATGATCATATTTTCTTAAGAAAAAGATATCACATGGTACACAATATCTTACAACCTAATTTTTCATGAAAATATTCTCATGGCATCAAATTTTTTTCCACATCGTTTTCAGTGGTTGTGTAGGATTCCATTGTGCTGTTGTACCACATTTTCTTTATTTAATCCCCTTTTGATGGACATTTGGGTTGTTTCCAATTTTTCATCATTTAAAATAATGTTGTGGTCTATGGCCATGCTATCCTGAACAAGCCCGATCCTGTCTGATCTCAGAAGCTAAGCAGGGTCGGACCTGGTTAGTACTTGGGTGGGAGACCACACATAGGAAGACCAGGTGCTGTAGGCTTAAAAAATAAGGGATTGTAAACTGACAAGGTCCTTGCAATCTGTGAGGTCAACCAAGGGTTGCCTCATCTTAATAAAAAAAAAATAATAATAATAATAATAATAATGTTGCAGTGCAAATTCTTGTAGCTAAATCATTGCATACATCAATTATTATTTTCTTAGGATAAATCCTTAGAAGTGGAACTGTTTTGTCAAAGGGTGCACACATTTTTAAGGCTTTTGATGGTATTTTCTGACCCCGTAAGGGCACACCACTATGGGACCCACTTGTCAAAGTCTGAATCTTCAGGTAAGGTTCAGTCCAAGAGAAGGTTGATTGATGGGGAGTAGTGAGATACAGGTTGCTGGGGACAGGTGAAGAAATACAGAGGAGAAAAGCTACCAGGCTCTGAAGAATGTCGGATACTGGGGAGACACTCTGAGGGACTTTCCTGGAAAGTAGAGGAATACTCTTGTCCCCTCCCCACTCCCTCCTCACCACCAGCCACAAGTGCTCCAGACAGCAGCCTCAGCAACTCCTTCCCTGCTGCCCCCATGTTTGTCTTGATGCTCTTCCAAGCAAGCCGAATGCCCCCTCCGGAAGATCCAGCCAGCTGCAGCCAGCCCTGAGCCCCATCCACCCCACAGCCCTGAGTGGGTCAGCCTTGCTTCCCAAGGCAGATCCTGGCACCCCCACCAGGGGTCTAGCCTCTCTGTACCCACACCCAACATTGGAGGAAGACCAGCTCTGAGAGGCTCAGGGTGGTGGGGGCTGGATTGGGGGTGTGGATCTTGAGATGACTCACATGCCACCGGAGGGGAGAAAGGGACTGGGAGATGAATGGATTGCAAACTGAAGGGAGGGGCTGAGGAGAACGAGCTTTGGTGCCTTGATTCGCCTGTGTCAGTTTCTTCAACATCTGCAGTGCGTGGGGATGAGGGATCCCACTGGGGGGTTGGAGGGGAGGGCTGGGCGCTGGCTGACGTTTGCTTCCTGCCTGCTAGGTCGGCCCCAGCAGTTCATGAATGACTCACTTTATTGTCAGGCTGATTCACTGCTCGCCTGGGGACCTGGGTTGGGGGAGGCGGCAGCAGCCCCCTCTTTTACGTCTCACACCTCACACGCGGGTGCACACATGTGGATACACACACGTGCACACGCACAGGCGTGGCTCCAGCAGGTCCATTATCCTGCTATGAGGGAGGGGTATGCACACCACTGGTCTGTGGAGAACAAGGTTGAGGTTTCTGTGAATAGTCTACCTGTGGCTATTTACATTCAAATTAATTAACATTAAGTCCCTCAGTCTTGGCCACATTACATTCAAGTGCTCAATAGCCACATGTAGCCACTGGTTGTCCTATTAAACAGTACAAATAGAAAATATTTCCATCAACACAGAAAGTTCTATCTCACAGAGCTGGTCTACACAGCCTTCACACGCACAAAGCCACACAAACAGACCAGCTCTTTCCCCGGCATACACTCCCACCCCTACCTCCATATGCAGTACAAAACACACATTTCACTCTGCA
Source organism: Pteropus medius (assembly GCF_902729225.1). Classification (NCBI taxonomy): domain Eukaryota; kingdom Metazoa; phylum Chordata; class Mammalia; order Chiroptera; family Pteropodidae; genus Pteropus; species Pteropus medius. The sequence continues at coordinate 528,970 of NW_024352004.1, forward strand.
CACATTCCACACTCACTCAACATATAATACCCACCCGCCAGCACAACCATGCGAGACTCTCAGTATGTGTACACACTTCCAGTATATGCCACTGTCCATACCAAGGTGAAGGTCAATAGAAACACATAAACACACACATTAGTATACCAATTTGCATACAACTGTTCATATGATAAAAACACAAATTAGGGCAAAATGCATTTGCACATATGCTGAAATAGATACAAACTGAAACCATGTGGTTCCCATAAGAAATCTGAGCACGTGTTTGCGAATTCAAGTTGGGGGGAGGAACCCACATTGTGAAACCCCTGCCAATGTGCCATGGCATTGGCCATTTCAATGCATTAATGTATTTAATCTCAAAGCAGCCCTGTGAGGAAGATGTATTATTCCATTTTCAGAGATGAGATGATTATGGTTCACAGAGGTAAAGTAACTTACTCAAGGTCACACAGCCAGTTAGCAGCAGGGTCAAATATGAACCAAGATTTGTCTAGCCAATGCAGCATGCTGTCTCCGAACACACACACACACACACACACGCACACACACACACACACACACCCCCCAAGTATGATCTCCTTTGTACCTAAGAAGATGAAGCTCTTCATCCAGCAACTGTAGGTATTCATGGAATTGAGCACATAGTCATCCAGTCTCATTTGCACTCCCTCCTGATAAATGGTATTAAATTATTTAACAAACCTTGCTGAGTGTCCTCCATGTGCCAGGTCATGTGCCAAGTGTGGTTCACAAAAGTGAAAAGCCGCAGTTGGTGACCTGAAGGAGTTCAAAGTCCAGCAAGGACATATGAGGAGAAACCTGAAGACATTACGGGGCATACAAGAGACCCAAGCTATAGTGGAGGTAGGCTGCAAATGCAGTGAATCAAGGATAAGGAAAACTGGGTCCACCTGAGACAGTATAGGAAGTCTTAGAGGAGGCAGCCTATGACCTTGGGCATGAAGAATGAGTGCGGTGGAGAGGGATTAGTATTGACTAGGAAGTTGGTTGAGGATGAGATGGCAGGGGAAGCAGATACCAGAGCATCGCAGGCCCTAGGGACTTTATATGTCATCCTCTGCTGATCAGAAGTGATTGAAGAATGATTACAGTGGAAAGATAGTATCTAATTTGCATGTCAGAAAGAATGGACAGAAGGGAGGAGAGCCTGGACTAGGGAGACCATGTAGAAGGCTACTATAATAGTCCGGGCAGGAGACGGTAAGGCCTGATGAAGAATGTAAGGCATCTGGACAAAATGAGAGATGGAGGGTATTGGGGGCGGGGGAGTAGGGTATATTTTGGTCCTAAGAAAAAGCAAGGCAACAGACTTCTGACTCATGAAAATGTGATGAAAGCCATGGATTCTATCTCAGAACAAGGCATATGTGCATAGGCACACAATGTTTTACATACAGTTATAGGGGACTTATATTTCCTGAAGCCCCAGATTAAGAACCCAGGTCCTTGGAATTAAAAGAGGCAGAACAACATAGTGGTTAAGCCTGTGGATGCTAGAGTCCGACTGCCTGGTTCATCATCTCAGCTCCAGCACCTATTAGCTACATGAGCTTGGCAAGATATTGATCCTTTCCTCCTCCACAAAGCAAGAGTCATCCTAGCATCTATATTAAGGCTTGTTACAATGATCAAGTGAGTTGATACATGTAAAGTGCCCAAAACTTTGCCTGGAACACAGAAAGCACTCAGGAAGTACTGGCTGTTATTATTCTAGGTTAAATCACAGTGCTATTGAGACTTATCATTATACTTATTCCACTTTGTACTTCACTTCACAGCTGGGGATCTGGTCCTGTCCAAGTCCCAGCACTCCCTTTGCCTGAACCCATCCCTTCCTTTTTCACCCAAATCTCCATATCCTCAAGCCTCATTATTAGAGTTAAGCCCACTAACCTCTCTTCTAAGAGGAGGGAGAGTACCTGGGCCCCATCACCATGGCGACCTGGTTCTTGTCTTTACCTTAAGATGACAGCGTTAGGAAGGAAAAGACATTTGATTTTGGGAAAAATGTAGGTGCTTCTCAATTCCAAAATCACAGACAACCTCCGTACTGCATCCTGCTAGCCCTTTCTAAAATGTCCCAAGTCTACATTTTCCATTTGCTCCAGCCACTGCCCCCACCCCCATCCAGGTTCTAACAGGCAGTAGGAGCAGCGGATGCCAAGTTCATTTAACTTAGAAAGGTGATGGGAGAGAAAGTATAGATCCACCAATGAATGACTGTGAGCCCTTGAGGGAGTCCGTTCCCCATCAGGGCCTCGGTTTCCTAATCTGTAAGTGCCTTCCGCCTCACTCTTCATGGGATTTTTGTGAAAACAAAATGAGATATTGGCTAAAATTGGAAGCTGCAGACCACAGTGTAGATGGGAGTTGTTATTATTCCTCTTGGCCTTTTGGGCTCTGTGATCTCCTGTCAGCCAGAGCCCTATTACTGGGTCCCCAGGACTATCCACAGCAGGGCAGGATGAACTGCTGCTGGGACTCCTGTGAGGAGAGGAGGCCCGTAAATGGGAGGTTGGGATTTCTCCCCCCAGCTCAGAAGCACGGAGGCATTGAGGGAATTCCTAACTTGGATAAAAGTTCAGAATCCAGGTTCCCTTTCCCATTGCCATCTAGCCTCTGACATACAACAGGTAAACTAGTCCACATAAAGCTATGATGGAAGCCATAGGGTGCCCAAAGGTAAAGCCAGGCCAGGCCACTCTGGAGAAAGATCCAGAGCTGGCTCAGACCAGATGGTTAAGAACTCGAGTCCGGGACCTTCCTCCTGCCTTTTGAGTTCTCAAAACTATGCAGCCCTAACTGTCATTCTGACTAGCCCTGTAGTGACAAGCAAGAAAAGAAACTGAGGTAGGAGTGAGGGTCATTAACCATAGCAGGCTTTAGTGACAAAAGGAGGCATTCCCAGGTCACTAGGCCCGTGCCCATTTCTCTACACAATTCTCCCGGGCTCTATCTTTTGATCTGTGTCTCCCTGACTTGTTTGTGAACTTGAGGGCACAAGGAGTCATTCATTTCTCTGTCCCCAGTACCAAGTATAATAACTGATACAAGGTAGCTGTTGTGTCATTCAATAAATCTATTGTGCATTGTGCTAAGTGCTGGAGATACAAAGTTCAGCAAGCCAGACAGGTCCCTGCCCTCAGGGAACTCATATTCTAGGGAGAAAGATAAACAATAAAGATGTAAATCATGACAATTATAAATTATGGAAAATGCTGAGAAGGAAATAGTATCGTGGTGGGGGGACGACTACTACTTGATAGAATAGGTGACAGGGAGGATCTGAGATCTAAGCTGAAACAGGAAGGATGAAAAGAGCCAGACCGTGAACATCTTTGCTTAATAAACACATATTCCAAGAATAGATGGATAGATTGATGGATGGATGGATAGATGAACAGACAGACAAATCAACAGAGTGGGCTCTGGTGTGAATGAGAGTCACACTCAAATACCCAATCTTTAGTGTGCTTAATGCAAGAGAGGAGAGTGGGCAGGACTGGGCTCAATGGGCCCATGATCTTCAACCTTGCTCTTACCTGGATGCGTGTTGAACCACCCAATCGACCCTAGGGGCCGCTGGGGGGCGACCGAGAGCCCATCCGTTTCCCTTTAAGGCCGGGGTGGAAGACTGGCTAATGAAAATACCTTTGTGTCGGAGGGAGAGAAATAGGCCCGCCCCTTTAAGAGGGCGGAGACGCAGGAGTGGCGGCGGCTTCGAACGCGACCTAGGGCGCCGGCCCTCAGCTTCCCCGTGACCCTCACTAAGCCACCGCCTGGGTTGCGGACACCTCTCTGACCTCGCCCCAGAGACACCGTCGCCCGTACTCCGACCTTCCCCCGGGCCAAGTGCGAGGCCTCGGCGACCTCTTGAGTTAGGGCCTGCCCGGCTAACCCTTTGGCCGAAGCCCACCAGACATCGCCATGGTAATACCGCGCCCAGGGCCGCCTGGCCTCCCAGTCCTGGGGCCGGGGAACTGCCTTCCGGGTTCCAGCCCGTCGCTCGTGCGAGCTGTAGGGCCGAGTTAGGGTTTAAATGAGAGCTTGGTGAGGTAGGAGACCTAGCCTCAAGTCTGGGCTGGCATGGACGCGCCGGGAGACCGTGGGAGGGCTCTCTTCACCTACCTCCCTCTGGGACTCAGCTTCCTTCCTGTTGCCTTCCCTCTCTTCTTGGCAAACTTGTTCATCTTTCCCGGTGCGCTCAAACGTCACGCCCCTGAGCTCTTCCCTTCCCCCCAACCTGTCCACTCTGATCCTTGGACGCTTGAGAGTAGGTATTCCTAATTGTAGTACTTACTGCTCTGGCATCTGGGGTTAGGCACAGCCCTTGGCTTTAACACACATCCAAAAGCTGGCCACAGCAGCCCTGCTGCCTAGAAAGAAGGAATTGTGGATTGGGGCATCCTACCCTCCTGGGACCCTGGCTTTTAGGCATGGGATTAGGTAGGAGGAAACTACTGTCTTGGCTTTAGAAACAAGGCCACTGTGCTGGACACGCTTGGATTTATGATCGTATCTTATGTTTGACAAAGGTTTCTCAGGCCAAACCTTTGGGATATTGCAAAATCCTTAGGCCTATGTGCAGAGTGCTGAATCTGAAGAATGACCCATGTTCCCTTTGGCAGCCTTCCCTTTGCTTCCTCCCCCCTCTTCCAAGATTAATGTAGTTGGACCTGAGTGGATTATTTTACAAGAAAGAATTCAATCATCTAAGTCTTTAAGTAAATACCATCTCTTTTCTCATCCTTTATTCCTCCCCCAACACTAGCAAAAAACAAACCAAAAACAGTACACCTGATGGTCTTGTTAGAATTGGGAAGAAGCAGAATGAGGACAGAATGTACTTGCAAATGGTATTTCTCCAACCTCAATTGCTTTGTTTTCCTTTCAGGCGTGCAGTTTGCAGAAGCTATTTGCTGTGGAAGAGGAGTTTGAAGATGAGGTAAGGAAGTGTTGGTGATCAGAGGAGGTCTTAAGATGTAAACACCCAGGCCCGGAACATTTTGGAGCAGTCTGCCCCGGTCTCCTTCTACTTAATATGTACATCTTTTTTGTCTGTGAGAGGCTGAGAAATGATGAGAAATGCAAACAACCTACTTAACTGTCTTAGAAACAAATAAAAAATCAGAGAGACAAGCTGCCTGATTGTTATACCTTTAAATTATAAGGGCCCTTGTCTGGAAGCTGTGTAGTGTGGATGATTTGATTCTCCTTCTTGATGACATACTTGAGGTGGGAAGAAAGTTTATGGAGAGCCAGGGACAGCATAGTTATTGGATGGCAGGAGGCATGTGGTCACCAGCTGGCTCTGTGAGCCTGGGCAAATTACTTTATTCTCTGGCCTTCTGCAGTATGAGGTGCATTCTTCTGCCTCCAATGCTCTCCCTTTCCTTCTCTCTCCTTAGAAGATGAGGGATTAGACTAGTTTTGAAGCTGGCACATTAGAATCACCCCTGTCAAGGCCCTACCTCACACCAATTAGAAATTCGGGAGGTGAGCTCAGGCAGGAGTATTTCTAACCTCTAGGGGCAGCTGGAGACCACTGAACTAGCGAGCTCCATAGCTCTCTTCCCACCAGATATAGTTTTACCTGAGAAGTCCCAAATTGCGACCTTAGATCCTTTTCAGGAAGAGGTAGGATTTACATGAGTAAAGCCCAAAAAGATAAATTAACATGCTTAGGAATACAACACCAATATACAGGATGATATTTTGGCCCCCAGACTCTAGTCTAACATACATGGAAACTACTAAGATATATTTATAGAATACAATTGCTCTATTTTGTCATTGATAAGCTATTCAAACCTACTTTTTCTCTCCCAGCACTTGGCTTTAAAAATCACATGTAGAATTTGCCCAGATACCTAATTTGTGCCGAGTATGGTGGTGCATGCTGCATTATGGACCCTTTGGCAGCCCCAGCTCCATATTCCCCTTCCACTGAGGATTTTGGAACTTGAGCTTTGAAGGGGAAAAATGACTTTCAGATCTCTTAAAAATCAGTCTCTGGCTTGTCTCATTCATTGAGGCCCTAAGACATAGTAACAAGTGCACATGTGGGTTCTAGTCCTAATTCTGTGAAGTTACTTAAGCTTTCTAAGTCTCGGTTTGTGCATCCATAAAACAGGAATAATAACACTACCTATTCATAGGGGTATCGTGAGAATTCATTGAGAGAATTCTGATAAGATGTTTGCATGGTACCTGGCACCCAGTGAAGTTTCAAATATTAGATGTTTTTGTTATCACTTGGGGACTTGATTGTTGTTTTTACAAATAATTCAAAACTGCCAGCTTTGTCAAGGAGATGTGTCCTTGTCTTTGTCTTTCAGCTTGGGAGATGTGTGACTACAGGCTGAAAAGACTGTTAAAGTGACCCTCTTGGGACTTACTAGGTGATGGTAGGACTGCTAGATTGGTAATGAAATTAAGAGTGAAGGAATGTGACAGCTTAAGGGTCCGTTCCATGACCAGTCCCTTTGCCCCTTCCCAGGGCAAATGACATCATGTCTAAGAGTGAACTTTTCCTGAGAAAAGGGATCCATCAACCCGCAGGGTCATCAGGATTTTGCTACAGTAGTTCTGATGTTGATGTTGTTGTTGTTGTTACTATTATTATTATTATTATTATTACTATTACTATTATTATTGCTAGATCTTAAGGTAGTCATGCTGGAGTATGCTACTCTCCTGATAATGCACAAAGCAGGAAAAAAGCCTTTCTCTAACCCAGAGAATCCAGTGTGGCAGCAGGGGGTAGAAGTGGAGGGGACCTTCCTGTCATTTAAATCAGCAGTTCTGCCTCAAAATCACCCTTGGAATAGGTCTGTTGCTCTTGAAGGTGTCAATCTCACTTTGCTTCCCAAGTGGAATCCATACTTAATTTAACTTGCCTGAAAAGCTATATTTAACTTCTGCCAATTAGGCCTCTCTGGCTTACCAAAGGCTGTGTGTGTGGTGGGGGTGAGGAGTGGGCTGAGGACAAGCAGCATGACTAGCTGGACAGATCCCTATTGCACAGGCTGGATACCGGAAAGCTAGTTTTCTTATGACCTTGGTGATTTGTTTGACTCCTTGGTGCCCTGGTACATTTGCTGCTCCTCCAACTGCCACGCTGCCTACCCCCCGCCGCCTCCCCCCGCCTCCCCCCACACACTCGAGATTGAAG
>NW_024352004.1:536181-555606 GCF_902729225.1 Pteropus medius
CCCCCACACACTCGAGATTGAAGAAAGAGAGAGAAGCTACCTGGAGACTTAGCCTGTGAACGTTTCTATTAGAAGCCTGGTGGTGGGCTCATGGGCAAGGTCAAAGATAGTGAGAGACTCCACCATTGCCTTTCATGCCTTGGTTTTCTTGCTTGTGTGTATCTGCACATACATACTCATCACATGACTGAAACAGTAAAAGCAGAGTATTTCTTGATATCCAGATGCCAAGACCCACTGTTTCTGCTGCTTTGTAGGATTTCTTGTCTGCTGTGGAGGATGCGGAGAACCAGTTTGCTGGCTTATTGCCTATGAATGCTAGATGCCTCAGACCTGTCCCTTCCAAACCACAAGAGACTGTGCAGGCACAGTCTTCCAGGCAGCTGCCATCATGCCCCACTGCTCCTTCGGAGGATTTGGACCTACCAGCCCTGGGACTCCGCCTTCCTACCTCCAGCATGCTCAGGGCTGTCAGGAGTCCACCTTTCACAGGAACAACCTCCCTAAAGCCTGTCTCAACTTCTGGCAGCTGGATTGGCAGCCAGAGAAGAGTGACACTGACAGAAGCGCTCCAAGAGCCAGCAAGACCCCAGTCCTCAGCATCCCACCCCCTGTTTACCTTTGATACCCAACAGCAGGTGATTGGTGGTTTTGAGGGACCCGAACAAGATGAATTTGATAAGGTCCTGGCAAGCATGGAGCTGGAACTTGGAGTTAGCAGTGAGGCCCCAGGAATCTTGCCCACCTGGCAGCAGGAAGACTCAATATTGGCTAAAAAGGTTTGGGTAGCTGATCAGAGCAGATCTTGCCAAAAGGGGCTCATGCCTGCCAGCCACATAACTGGTATCATGTCAGCCCAGGGTCAGCCTCCGGATCCTGTTGACTGCTGTAGGACTCCACAGCCCCACACAAGTTCTGGTGCCACGGGTAGCCTTCCTATCCCAACTGCCTCGACAGTTCCTGCTCAACACCCCCACTGGGAGGTCTGTCCCAAAGGTCCTCCTCTGCAAGCACCCCAGTCTCTCCAAGCTGCTGGCAGGACTGTTCAGAGCAGCCCTCAAAATCGTGGCCCCAGGCAGCCATTCCAATCTCCAAATGCTTGCATGAGTGGTAAATCTCATTTTCCCGGTCCACGAACTCCCAACTCAAGCTGTTCTACTCCTTCAAGAACTGTCTCTGGATTTCTTCCTCGAGGTTCCTTACAACCCCAAGCTCCAATGTCTTCTGTCGAGTCTCCTGTCAGCACCCCGAAGGGACCCCATTCCTCCCTCTTTCCCCAAGCAGCTCTGCAGACACCCATAGTCACCAACCACCTGGTGCAGCTGGTCACTGCTGCCAACCGGACACCCCAGCAACCCACCCGAACCGCCACCCACACCAAAACACGCCGCTTCCCTGGCCCAGCAGGGATCCTGCCTCACCAGGTGAGTGACAGCTTCTTTCTGTCAGAAGCCAGAGCCATCCAGGACACTGGGGTGGGCAAAGGGGAGAAGCAGAGTTCAGCCCTGTTAAGTCCCAGAATATCTTCACTTCTGGGGGGAGTGAAGGAAGGAAGGAAGGAAGTGCAGAGGGGTAGGGTCTTCAGAGCTGTGGGAGGATCAAAAGAAGTGGGAGGGCAAAATTGAATACTTGAAAAACCATATATAACAGGGGTGCTTAAAGCCCTGGGAACGACAATTTTCATACGTTTGTTGAGCACCTGCTATTGCTAGCACTGGGGCAGGAAGATTTTATTCACTCGTATTTGCTAGGGACTTATATGTGTTGGGCAATTTACTTGGAACTGAGAATGCAGAGATTAACATAGAAATAGTTCCTGTCCTAAGGAGCTTACAGTGTAGTGGAAGAAGCAGATGCAAACAAATGTTTATACATAAATTGCACAGTGTGAGTAGAGGTCATTCCCTGGATACCGGGAGACACTGGGCAACTTGGGCTTGCTGAATGGACAAGTAGGAGATCACAGGTGCGTGTTTTGGAAGGCTGGGTTCTGAAGGACATTTCAGCAGTGGGAAGACAGGGAAGAGCATGTGCAAAGGCACATAGGTGTAAAAGCAGAATGCTCTCGGAGAGCCACAGAACAGTTGGTGTGTGGGGTCAAGCTGGGGCTGCGCTGAGAGTTTGGATTTCAGCAGTAGTGAAAAGACAGGAGCCATCAAATTAGTCTTGGATCAGGTCCCAGATCACTGAACTCTGAGGACCTGGTGTGGTTGTGGCAAATGAATCCTTTTCTTCCCATTTTAAAGGTGTTTGAAACAGTTTCTGCCTATAAGTTGCTCTTTGCTAGCACTTTAAGAGAAATCCAAGGAGGCCATCTGCGTTCCTCCTGGGCTAGATCTCTGTAAGGAAAGATTAGGTCCCTGAGAAGGGACTTGGGGAAAGCTGTCCCTCTGCATATCACAGGCCTCTCTATTCAGGTCATTGCCCCCTCAATGGCCTGAATTTTGTCCTGGGTTTTGCTCCTGGGTAGCCCTGGGTTTTGTGCTTGGGCCAGCTCCGGCTTCCTCACATTCCCAAAATGATCCCCAAAGTGTCTTTTTTTGAGCTGCCAATGAGGCTCCTGAGATTTCGTTAGGAGAGATGTAATATGTGTTAATTGTCCCTGATAGTTTCCTAACTCATTATGTAACCCAGACAAGAAGCTGCACTTGTAAATAACAGCTGCTGAGCTTGCTTTCGCCTTCTCCTTCTCTCTCCCTCACCCTTGTAGCACAGTGGGAAAAATCTGGAGGAGATCATGGTTTCCACGCCCCAGACTCCGACTCATGGTGCTCTGGCAAAATTCCAGACAGAGGTAATGAATTCTGTGCAAATGTTAATTTTCTGGGCATCATTTAAGAGTGAAAGACATCCATCCCTGCGTGTTTCCAGAGTTGAGAATCAGAGTTGATGCTCCTAGGGCTGTTCCCTGGGGTCACACACTAAAGGGCATTTGGGGAAGGCAGTTTGGGGAGATGGCAGTTTTACTGGCATGAAGTGAAGCCTGTCCTGATGTCAGCCAGGTGTTAGCCGATGCCATGGGTCCAGCCTTCTTTCCCATCTAAGAAAGGAAGATCTGGCTAACTCCATCTTTCCTCAAGAGGAGAGTGGAGTAAGTACTGGGAAATTGTATCTCAGTAACCCTTCCTCTCAGGCTTCTGGAATTAAGCTGAGAAGGATCTGCCTTCATCTGGCCTTTAATGGGTTCCCTTTCGATGCGTAGGATCCAGTCTCCCTCCTCCCTGGAATTCTGGTGACCTGCTCTGCCCTCAGACCCACTTTTTCTTTTAATTCTCTCTAGCAATTTTTCTCTTTGCTGCTGCTCCACAAATCCACTGGTCCATTTCATAGCAAAGTAGTAAATACTCATCTGGATCAAAGCATTTTTTTTAATATAAGAAGGTTAATAGTTAAAGCCAGAGGCATCCCAAGTAAAACATGACTGGTTTCAAAATGGCTAAGGCACTCTGGAAACCTATAGAGATATATGAGGGCTCCCTAGTCCTAAGACTTTTTAAGTCTAATACAAGAGACAAGTATGGATAGCCTTTTGCTTTAAAGTCAGGACCTGATTTAGCTATTGCTGCTAAATGAAAGATATGATATGTGACAAGATTTCACATACCATTTTCTGACCTTGGAGATAAAAAAAAGGAGAGACTGGCCACCATGTTATAGGGAACTCACCCTTTCTCCCACCCCTCCATCCTGCCTCAGGGGAGATCTGTAGCAAGGTGGACTCATTAATACAAGCTCCCGCTCTGCTTTGTGGTACCAGATTGTGACTAGTTCCCAGGCATTAGTGGAGGAGGATTTTGAACGAGGGCCCTGGCTGACCATGAAATCTGCTCTGGGCCTAGATGAGAGAGACCCCACCTGCTTCCTCTATACTTATAGCATCATCATGGTGCTGCGGAAGGTAAGTGTCCTGGGTTCTGACACCCGAAGGGAAGACCATTTCCCTGCCCCCTCCACTGACATACTGCCCTGCTCCACCTTAGGAAAGGGGCTCCTGTTTGCTCCTCTTACCCCAGGCCTGTCTCTGAGCAGCAGCATGAAGTTTCTTTGGTCGTATCTTCCACTCACCTGCCTTTTTACTACCATCCATGGTATTGGGCACCGTGGGTATTGGGCAGAAGGAGAGGGTGGGTTATGGGCATGTCTCTGCACGTCTAGGCCCTGGATAGGGTACAATAAACACAGTGCTACCCCTAGAGTTCCCTAGAGGTCAAGGGTCATGTGCAGATTCACGTTAGTACATATACAAACATATCCCTGCCCGCGGCCTGCTATGATGGAGCTCTATATAGAAACATAGAAAAGAAAGGAGGCGAGGGAGAGAAATGAAGGACTGCCAGAGAGATGGGATGAGCCCTTTAAACTGCCCCTTTGCCCTCCACAAGAGAAGATCATCACCACACCTATTCTCTGCCCTCCTCCCCCCCAATTTGCTCTAGCACAATTGGGAACGTTATAGGTGGGACATAGATAGCTCAGCAAATGCCTTTCCTTGTAACCAGGCCGCCCTGAAGCAGCTTCCCGGGAACAAGGTCCCCAACATGGCAGTGATGGTCAAGTCCCTAACTCGGAGCACGATGGACGCCAGTGTGATTTTCAAGGACCCCACAGGTGAGGAGTCAAGTCCTGGGAGTTTCTGATGAGCGGCCTTGAGATTAGGTGGTGAGGAGGGGTCACCCTCTCCATTTGTAGATGGGAAAATTGAGGCAGTGAGCAGCCTGCTTCCCTTGGGCCAAAACCAGTCACTGTGCTTCCCTTGACTCTGACTAATGGGCCATTTGGTATTTGCAGGAGAGATGCAAGGCACGGTACATAGATTGCTGCTTGAGACACGCCAGAATGAGCTAAAGCCTGGCTCAGTGCTGCTGCTAAAGCAGGTATAGGGAGCTGCTCTCCACCCCGCCTGCCCTGGAGGAGGCCCCCGAATTGTCTGTGTGACCCCTTCCCTCCCAGTGCCCAGGCAAGGGGTAGCTGGACTGGTGCTGGACCCAGCTTTACTGGAGGTGGGAAAATGCCTGATTCCCATTCTTCAGAGGTGGATGGGGAAGGGGGTTGGGCGGTGAGGGGAAGAGGGTATGGTAAGTAGTTCTACTCTGGTACCAGAGCTGGGGCAGGACTGATTTGTGTGACCCTGGTACAGAGGCCACCAACAGAGAGGTACACAAGGACCAGGTGGCCATCTGGCAGTACTTAGTGCTCCATCAGGGCACTGACTTTCCCCTTCCTCAACTCTAGATTGGAGTGTTTTCTCCTTCACTTCGAAACCATTACCTCAATGTGACGCCCAACAACCTGGTCCATATTTACAGCCCAGAGTCTAGGGACAGGAACTTCCTCAAGCTATCTCAGCCCTTCTCCAAGGTAAGAGGAGTGGGATGGAATAGGGACTTCTGGAGCCACTTTCTGCCTGGATCTTATGATTTCTTCCCCTTCGCCATCCTGAGGAGCAGAGGTATAAAGCGGGTAGTTACCCTGAACTGAAGAGAAGCCTTCGGGAACAGGGCTATCTCCTCTTTTCTCTGGTCCAGCCGCCTGCCAGATGGCACAGTAATAGGACCTAGAGGAACAAGTAGCTTCTTGGTGATCCCTGAGTGTCTGATGGCAGGCTCGAACATCGGAGAGGATAAGAGTCACTTGAGAACTAAAGTCGAGGGTCTCCCAGGGGATGGTGGCCCTCAGTAAGCGACTGAAGGTCAGATCTGTTACAGGTGGCAGTGCAAAAAACAGTGAGCTACACATGGCTTGTTAGGTGAGCCAGCACTTGTTCTGTGTCTTCCCTCTTGGCCTCCTCCTCTGCTAGGTGAGGGGGCACCTCACGGAACTCAGGTGAGGACACCTCCTTTGGGAACTGAGGTAGACTGGGCTTCCAGGCAGCTCTACTCCAGGGTGAGAGTGCAGAGCCTGGCCTTGACTTGGCACACAGTGTCCCCTCTCTGGTCACCCCCGCCCTTCCTGGGATCCTGGGCTAGAGACCTGGATCATGTCCCTGCTCTGCTGGTAATTTGTAATGTGATCTTGGGCAAGTCCTGTCCCCTCCCCTGCTGTAAAACGAGTAGATTAGACTTGATGACTTCTAGTCAAGTTACATCTTTAGTCCTGACTTACTACTTCCATTTTCCTCATCTTTCTCTTTAACCTTCCACATTGTCTCAAAAGCACCCCACTTCAAAAAGAGCTTTATTTTTTTTTAATTTCATGTCATCCATACTCATTGAACAAATTGAAATGGTACAGAATAAATCAAAACATCAAACTTACCTCTCCACTCCCATTCCCTAGAGTTAATCATGGTTAATGGTTTATTTACTAGTTTTAATTACCTGTCCATATGTTAGCTAGTTTGGGGGTTGTTAACAACTAATTTTTAATCCCAGGCTAACTCTTCAACATGTTTCTGAATGGCGTCTTCACTCTCTGTTCCAGTTATATAGATTCTCTAAAATATCAGATACCAACAGAATTAGGAAAGAAAATCGGCCAAAAACGTTTTTTGTTTTTTCAATTATCTGCTGTTTTGGCTCTCTGGCATTTCAGCTCTCTCACCTCAGCATGGGTCTGGGTGACTGGCCTCTGCCACACTCCTCCATCCTATCTTTCCTGAGCCCCGGTATATTCTTTTGAGATTGTCTAGGTGGCAACAGTACCGTCAAAGGGGCTTGAGAGGCACAGGCATTGGTAACTGGATCCTCTGTCTCCAGGGTCCAGGAAGCTTCCATGGCAGCCTCCAGCATAAGACTTCAGAGCCTGGGGAAGGCCTCAGAACAGCACAGAACCCAGAGGCAGGGGCATCCCCCGAGGAAGAGCTCCCAGAAGCAGGTAAGGCAATCGGCCTACCCAGGAGCAAAAGAGGTTCTCCATCTATTTCCTCTTGAATAGCTCAGCCAGATTCTTCTGGCTGCATCTTGTTCCTTCTGTGAATCTTTGGATCTTATGGAATCTTACAGAAATCAAATGTGGTGTCTTCTCTGGTAAGGCTACAGGCCACAAACTAATTAACAGTGTGATAGGGGCCACATAAAGTGTGATCTGCTGGTCTTCCCCATTTCCATGTCATGTGCTGTTAGCTGTTAGGAGATGGACTGACATCATCCTTGTGCCACACCTTGAGTCTTCTGTGGGCTGATGGCCAGAACATAGAGACAGATTTCCCTATCATGACTAAGCTCAGAGGCCCTCAAGGCAGTGCCGAGTAGTCTAACACCCATGTAGTTAGGATGGGACCAGGATACAGACCTGAGAGGCCCAAATACAGACCTCTTAGGGGAACTTATTCCTCAGGAGGCAGCTTCACCCAGGTGGAGCCAACACAGTCCCAGTCTGGTCCTTAGCTTTTTGATTCCATAAATTCAACCCTTGAAAGTAAGCTTGATGACAAGCCAAACCATCAGAAGGTTGCTGGTGGTCATGGAATAAGAGTGAGGAGAATTGCCTATAGAATATTGAGGCTAGTGTCACATCTCCACCCTAGGGACAGACCTGCCAAGCATGCAGCTGCTAGTGGTGGCTAGACAGGGCTCAGAGACACAAATACTAATTCTTATTCTGGTCCCCAGTTTCCTGACTGCTCATTTCCCTTCATTTAGCATAGTGATTCTCCAAGCAGTCATAGTGTAGCTGATGAGGGGCAACTTTTTTTGTTACATTGTTACAGTCAAATTCCAGTCCTACTTCCCTGAGAACAGTGCTGGTCACCTTATTTCCATTTTCAGTGTGCCCCCAAACTGACGTTATCCTTCCAGCAGCAATGTTTATCAAGTGCTCTGTGTCAGACTGGGAGCTGGCTCTGCGGGTCGAGTTTCCAGTCTGACTTATACAGCTGCCTGATTCCAACCATTAAGTGGGAGTTTTCTAGTTGGAAGCTATGGCTATGGCATCACATGGAACCTGAGTATGCTCACCCTGGGCAAGTGCTTTGACCTCTTTAAACCCTGTTCTTTCAGGTAAAGTGGGGAACTGCCACAAGATGCCCTATGAAGGGGTACTATGAAATGTAAATGAACTGATGAGTATAACCTGTATGGCCCTGTGCCTGGCACAGAGCAAGCACTCAGTAAGTGTTAGCTAATATTGTTAATAATAGGAGCAATAGGGATTACTGAAGTCAGCCTGGTTTCCAAATTCTCAGACATAAGCACCCCATCTGAGAACCACAGTCAGGATCAGTTGCTTTCATTCCCTACGCCCACAGGGGCACTTTGGGGAAGGGGATAGTGTCATCTCCCAGTCCTCAGATGAGAAACCAGATTAACGAACCATGTGATTCTGAATGCATCTAATGGCTTTCCCCAGCCTCATTTCTCCCTCTGTCCAATGAGGAGGTTGCACAGGGGACCTCTGAAACCTTTCTGCTCAGGCACTGCCTCTGGATAGAAGGAAAGGAACCATCGAGGCCAAAGAGAATCTCTTTCTCTGCAGAATAGCCTGGGCATTTTGCTCCTGCCTCTTATTGTGTGTGGGTATGTAAGGAGCAGAGGGAAAATGGAGGTCAGGCCAGGCTCAGGCCTATTGGCCCGAGCAACGTTGCCCAGGGAGAGCCACCTCCCAACTGTGCAGCCAGGTCCAGGCCCTCCTATAGGGAAGGAGACTTGGACTGGAGTCACATGGGACACTAATGTCACTCAGTCTTTCTAACCTCTCCATCCCCACTGCAGATGACCTGGATGGACTCCTGAGTGAGCTCCCCGAGGATTTCTTCTGTGGGACCAGCAGCTGGGACTGCCCCGAGACTGGGCACCCACCATGAGCAGGCAGCCTCTGAGCACTCAGGCAAGGCTCTAGTTTTGTCTGATCATGCCCAAGGAAGAGGAAGACCAGCATGATTGCAGAATAGGCAAAGCTCGGGACTTCTTTGGTAGCTTCCACCCTGAACTCTTTCCCTGAGAACACCCTCGTACCTTGGAATCTGCACTGCTGTCACTTTGGATCTTTGGCCTACCAGAATTCAGCCCAGGATTGGCTCTCCTGCCCTGCTGTCCTCCAAGCCCTGGGGTGTATCGTTCTTTCTCCTCCTGCCAACAGGGAAGGTGTGACACTCCCACTTCAGCCTGACTTTAGAAGACACTGGACCTGGTTCCTTCACGTCCTAGCCCCAAGACCGCTGAGGAGTCTAGAGGAACCACACTACTGCAGTGACAACCTGTCCCTCTGGACAGGGAAGGAATAGACTCAGCCTTGCCTCTGCTTTGTCCCTTGAGGCCTGTAGCTGCCCAGCTCACCTGTGTCCAAGGTGCCCAGGTGCAGGGGCAGGGGTGTGGCTGCGGTGCCTTGTTTTGAAATAAAGTAGCCAGCTGCTTCACCTGCTTCCCTCCTTTCCACCTTTGCTGCTCCTTGTCCTGTTTGTCTTGCCAGTGATACTTTGACCGAGGCAGAGACAAGCTACTCATTCTCATTCTCTCTCCCTCTCTCTCTGTTTCTCTCTCTCTGAACTTTTCCTTTTAGACAGTTTTAGATATACAGAATTATTTCCAAGATATTACAGAGAATTCCCATAATACCCCATACCCAGTTTCCTCTATTATTACCACCTTAATGTTAGTATGGTAGCTTTGTCACACTAAAAGAACCAGTACTGACATATTATTATTAACTGAACTCCATACTTTACTTAGATTTATTCAGTTTTCCCCTGATGTCTTTTCTCTGTTCCAGGATCCCAAATTACATTTAGTCGTGTCTCTAGGCTGCTATTGGCTGTGGCCATGTCTCAGACTTTCCTTGTGTTTTATGACCTTGGCAGCTTTGAGGAGTATGGCTCAGGCATGTGGTAGGGTGCCCCTCAAATGGAATTTGTCTGATGTTTTTTCATAAGTATGTGTTTTGGGAAGAAGACCACAGAGGTAAGGTGCTGTCCTCATCACATCATGTCAAAGGTTGATCTTAACCTTAGTCACCTGGCTGAGGTAGCGTTTGTCAGGTTCTTCCACTGTAAAGTTACTCTTTTTCCTTCTGCCTTTCCGTACTGTCCTCTTTGAAAGGAAGTCACTGTGCAGCCCACATTGAAGGCATGAGAAGTTATTTTCCACCTCTTTAAGAGCAGAATATACACATAGGTTTTATCTGAATTCTTCTGCATGGGAGGTTGGTCTGTTCACCCTCATTTGTTATTCAATCATTCATTTATATCAGTGTGGACTCATGGGTATTTGTTTTATGCTTTGGATTATAATCCAGTAGTACCTTATTTTGTTGCCAAGCAACTCTTGGTCATTGTAGTTTCTCTGTACTACCTTTCAGACCAGAGTTGGACAAGGAGCATGGTTGGGGTGTAAAAGATCTAATTATACTAAGTTGGCAACCTTGTTTTCCTTTTCTGGAACGAAAGGAAGAGAGGAAGATTCTCCTAACTCATGGATGAAGGGGGTGTGGGTTAAAGGCCCTAGTTTGACCACCAGCCTCTCCTGCCTCTTCCTGTCTTCACAGCACTGAGTTGGCACCCTCCCATGGGCTTGGTACCTAAACCACCCCATGTCTCTGGCCTGCAGTGCCCTCTCCTGCTCAACACCCTTGAGCCCTGCTCTCTAATGCTCACAGTCCTAACCAATATCCTGGTTTCTTGTGGTGTGCTTCGTCGCCCCACAGGTTCTGAGCTCCAAGAAGGCAGCCTGGGCATCCACTTGCCTGGCACTGCTCCTGCCAGTAGATCTGGGATCCCTGTGGGCTCATGTAAGCTAACACTAAGGACAGTTTTTCTGCCCTCAGGAAGTTAAGGCTAAGGACAAAAGACAGAACACATGGTCTCTCTGGGGACTGAGCTGTAGTCAGAGCACCTTTAGGCCTCTGTGTGACAGGGCTACAGAGAGGCTGGGCCCACAGGCCATGACTATTGTGTGCCTCAGGAGGGAGGGGACGCCTACCTCATCTTGGGTCCTCTTGACCTTACCCGGCCTTGCCAGCTCCCAACCCTGGGAACCCAGCTGTGGGTGCTCAGCCAGGCCGTTGGCGGGGCAATTAAAACACGGAATAGGTTCCAAGAGGGTTAATCACAGCTGCATTTATAGAGGCGCCTTTCTCTGAGGATCTGCAAGCCCTCGTAATGCATGATCTCATTCCACCTCTGGGATCCCCACCCTGGAATACCACCAAGAAGCTGGGGCCAGAGTGGGTGAACAGCAGGGTATGGGCTGTGCAGCAAACAACCTAGGCTGCTGCCACCCACTTGGGCAAGCGAATGAGTGCTGTGGCAGAGAACGGGAGCCCTCAGTCAATGCACATAGGAGGCCAGCCTGCTGCACCAAGTGCTCCCAAACACCAAGTCAAGACCTACCGTGTGCCAGGCCTTGCTGGGACCAGAAATCCAACTGAACATATTCACAGCCTCCTCTGGAGCCCACATCCAGCATGGCAGACTGTTGTCTACAGTACACTGGGATCAGTGCCTTACGAAGTGTGTGGATTGGGAGTGGCTGGAACTGGAGGAGTTGGGCACCTGGGGCTGCTGCAGGGATGTTCCCAGAGCAGGTGACCTTCGAGGTGGACTTTAAGGAATGAGTCAGAAGGGAATGGCGGGGAAGGGAGAGGAGCCACAATGAGAATGCTATGTGATATGAGGCCAAACCAAGGAATCAAGACTTAGTTGGAGAGGGCAGGTGTCAGAGTCAGCAGAAGTTCTCAAGATAGGAATTAACTTTTAGTTAGGTCATTCCATTTGGGCAGTGGAGCAGAGAGGTTGTGGCCAGAGGAAGGGACACCAGATAGGAAGTTGGGCTGGTCCAGGTTAAAGTCGTTGGGATGGTAATTGCAAATGTGAGAATGAGAGCTGGAACTTGTTTGTGTGAGGGGACCAGAGGAAGAAGTCGGAGATAACAGAGCAGGGGCTGCTGCTGAGCCAAGGAAGGGAGGAAGCACAGGGGCAGAGGAGCCAGGAGGAGCCCACAGTGCTGAGGGAGACAGACCAGCGTCTGCAGCCAAGGTAGGATGGGGCTGGGCCAACCCTGAGGGGCCAAGAGGCTCACCCACCTGCACACCAAGCTCTCGGTTTAGGAGAGCTTCTGAGGCAGGGGCTGGCATCCCTCCTGCCTACCCTTCCCTGGCTTGTCAACCATACCAGCTAGTTCTATTTCACGGCCTCATTCCTCCCCCTAGAGGCTCCTGGAAGCACAGCGGCTTTCTCCAAAGAGTGAAGGAGTTTGTGGCTTAAAGGTCTCTTTGGTTGGGAGTCCCTAGAGTTGCAAGGTCAAGCCCTTGGCCCTCAGGCAGGCATGTGAGCCTTTTTAGGATCTGGGGCAGGAGGGGAGGAGGAAGAGGAAAACAAGACTCACTGAAGGCAATTTCTAGAGACTACGTGTCCTACGTGGAGGCTGAGGAGAGGCTCTCACAACTGTCTTCATCCTCATGTGGCCACAATAGCTAGAGCCAAAGTGTGTCATCTGTGGAGTCAAGCCGTTTGGGGGTCCTAGTCCTAGCTCCACCCCTCACAAGCTCTGACTTTGAGTAGTTTCAATGAAGGACACAGCAAATTCCCTGAGTCGGAGAGGAAGCTCAAGCCCTACACACAGAGAGAAGTGTTCTTTGCTGAGCTCAAGAAAGAATTCAAAAGCCCACCAAAGTTAGAGTCAAAAGGAAAGTTTATTAGAGAAGAGACAAAGCAGATGAGAAAACAAAACAAAACAAAAGCCCCAAGTCTCAGGGAATCCAGTTTATACATCATTCTTAGTTTCTGTGAATTATAGTTTAAAGACTTTGTTTTTTTATCTTTTTTTTTTTTTTTTTTGGATACGGGCATACAATGAGAAAGGATAGGTATATGTAGCAAGAAAAGGTAAGAATACATAAGGTGAAAGGTCTGTTGGCAATCCCCAGCCTTTGATCCATAGGGAATGAACAATTTGATTTTGTGTAGGGTGCAACTTAAAGATTCTTTTTCTGTTTTCCCATCAGAGTGTGCAGAAATGGTTTTTTAGCAATCCCAGCAGAAATCTTCCTTTGTTCTGCAGGTTTCCTGTGGTCTGGCTGTAGGGCTGATCAGCATATTGCAGTCTCTGGATATAGCTTGATTTAGCATTTAGTTCTCTTGCCTCTTACCTACATTAGTTTTACCTTGTTAAGCCTTAAATTCATCTTCGGTAAACAGACATAAGACCATCCATCTTAGAGGTGTTCAAGTGTGATAATAAGCCTGATCATATAATTCATTCTCAAAACCAAGTTTACTGTTTACCTGGGTGAGCCGGGAAATATGGTCACTAAGAAAAGATGGATCTAAAAGTGATTTAAATATTGTAAAGCCCTGAGCACACATGTGCAAAGCTATTGTCAGAAGAGCTCTTTCTCCTACCAGCCCTTATGTCCGGGGCTGTGGTCTGTCCTCCAGCCAATATCAGAGAGGCCAGGGGACTCTGGCTCTTCCTCCCTGTCCTGTGCATCTCTCTGACTAACTGCTTCCCTCACCTCGGACCTTGCCAACCCACAGTGCTCACTCCAGAGAAGTGCGAGGAGGTAGACCCTGAGGTCCAGGGGGTAGCCTCGTCTGCAGGCCGGCTGCCCAAGTGGAAGGTATCAGCAGGGGCAAGGGCTGACCCTAGCTCTGGGCTGGGGCTTGGCCTGATACCTTGTCAGCACCAGGACCAGGACTCTGACCAGACCATGTTTACCAGAACAGCAAAGGGCCTATTTATAGCCTCAGCTGCTCATCTCTCTAGGTCATGGGTGAGGGGGCAGGGTGGCTCCTCAGAGCAAGGGTAGTAGTCAGACCGAAGGGACTTGGCTGTGCCCAGCTACCACTGACCAGACCCCTGAGCCCCTCCGCATGGCAGAGGAGACCTTTCCCTTCACCTCCTCCAAGCTCCGCTCTCTCCGCCTGCAGCAGGAGTGGCTGGAGTGGGAAGACCGGCGCCGGGCAGCAGCCCTGCAAGGCCGGAACCGAAGGTGCCCCCCAAGTTCCCGGGCCCGGCTCACCAGGCCACGCCACTCCTGCCGAGACCCAGCGGTCCACAGTGCTCTGTTCTCTGGCAACCTGCAACAGGTCCAAGCCCTGTTCCAAGATGAAGACACCGCCAACATGATTGTGGAGACTGTGAGCAACCAGCTGGCTTGGTCAGCTGAACAGGGTAGGGAGCACCAGACCGGGGCAGAAGAGGAGGAAGAGGGAAGAGGTGGGGGGTGGGGGGTGGGGAGAAGGGGAGAGCCTCAGCCCTATCCCCTCCCTCCAGACTGCAGACTAGACCATCCCTTCCCACTGCTCCCTCCTAAACAGAGATGAGGCATAGTTAGTGGTTTGTATGCCTTACCAGAATTAAAGTTATATTAACATATAAATTACATAGGAGCACAGTTATATTCTAAGCAATTTTTTCTTTGACTAGACATCCACACATACGAATATTTTTTTGTCTACAGAATGAAATCATAATCTATGTGCTATTTTATAACCTGATTTTTCATGTAACATCTTTCTATGTCAATAATCATATAAAGTTGACACAATATTTGAAATAGATGTATAAATTCTACTGTATGGGCATGCCGTGATTTATAGAACTAGTCCCCAGATAGATTGGATCAATTGGGTTCCTTTTTAAAAAATTATTTTATATAGATATATGATGAACATCTTTGTGTACTTGCCAACCAATTTCCTTAAAATCTATTCTGACAGGAGAGTTTATCCCTGTAAACCAAATACCTCTTAAGATTGACAGGAGATTGCTTCCAACCCATGAATTTTAGGGTTCAAAATCCTTGGAGAGCTTGTTCTCACAGTTACCACAGGCTCCAGGTTCCTGCTTGGCTTCAAGTGTTAGAGATGTGACCCTACCCAGGGCATCCTGGTCTTGTCCAACAGCATGTCCATCATCCCTCAAATGGAACTTGTCCTTAATTTCAATCCTAATAATAAACATGCTCTACCCAAGATTTAGGAAACCTTAATGCAAACCTTAACGCAAATTATAATGCAAACAACTTGCAGTTGAATATTAGGCATCTATGCCCCTTAAACAAGTCTTTGGCCATTTCTATAACTCTATTCAACAACAGTCCCATGATCAACTCCTCTCCCTACTCTTCCTTTCCCTACTCCCAACTCTAATTCTCCATCTCCACATTTCCCCCCACTTCCACCCCCACCCTCCCCGCTCCAGAAGTGCCCTAGAACTTCAAACTCATGGCTCCTTCAGCTCTGGTTGTTGGCTACTTCCAAGCTCAGCTCCAGGACCTCCTGTGCATAACTTCCCCCATCCCTAGTGTCAGAGCCCCAAGGGAAGCAAAAGAGCCAAGGACTCCATCAGCAGCTCAAAGACCCAGATGTTTCCTTAACAGGATTCACCCTACTAGTTGCCCTTACGGGTTTTTCTCTATGACACACATACTATGTTTTTTACAGATTGACAAACTGTTCTAAAAGGCTGTTCCAATTTACACTCCAAATCAGGGTGAGTGAGCCCCTCTCCACAGGTACAGCCTGGCACAGCATTTGTGTTCAGCCAGGGGTGCTGAGGGAAGGCCAATGTCAGCAGTTCACCTTAGCTTGCTCTGCCCGCCAGTCTCATATCCCACCCCCAACATTGCTCTCCTCAGGGTTCTGGGTGCTGACCCCAAAAACCAAGCAGACGGTGCCTCTTACCATCGCTGCAGCCCGAGGCTATACTGACTGTGCCCGCCACCTCATCCAGCAGGGAGCTGAGCTGGATGCTTGCATTGGAGGCCGGACAGCCTTGCACGAGGCCTGTGCCCAGGCCCAGTCCGACTGTGTGCGCCTCCTACTGACCTTCGGCGCCAAGGCCAATGTGTTGTCTGAGGAAGGCACAACCCCCTTGCACCTCTGCACAGCCCCTGAATCCTTGCAGTAGGTGCCCAGGAGCTGAAATGGTTTGGGGAGGGTGTGTGTGTGTGTGTGTGTGTGTGTGTGTGTGTGTGTGTCTCAGCTCACGTGGCCAGGAGAAGGGGAGGAGCACCTCATACACTCATGTCCTCACAACAACCTGGAACACGGGTCTCATTCTACAGATGAGAAAATCGAGGCTCAGAAAGGTTTAGTGACTTGTCTAAGGTCACATCAACTAAGCCCAGGAGGCAGAAGTGCTGTTGCTTTTGGGGAAGACCCTGTTCCAACTGCAGTCCTTTATTCCCTGTGATTACTCTGTAGCCCAATACGTGGTCATCAGATTTCATTGGAGTTGATGGATCTGCTCCTGAGTTTCAGTGCTGCCATTCTGGCTTTTTAATTATCAAATACTGTTAGTTTAATTTTATCATTAATATGGTTCGTTGTAAGTCTTCTTTACCCTGTGGTGGTTAATAATGAATATTTGCCCCCACAGTGGTCTGGCCTATAATTTTTCCAGGAACTAGAAGACAAAAACATGTGCTTCCTAAAATCTGGTTTTTGTCGTTTGTTTGGTTTTCTTTTGAGGAAAGTGGAGTAAGTGGGTCCCCAAGTACCTTCCTTTGTTGGAGTAGATGTGGCTGGCCTGGGAGGGTGGTCTTCAAGTTTAGAAGCAGGAGGAAAATATTAGGACTTCCACTTCTTTTACTTTTTGACTCATACACTTTAATTTTCTGTGTTTCATAGTGTACACAGTAGTAGGTTTCTAATTTTTTTTGTATGCTATCGAAATGTTAGACCACTGACAAATGATTCAGAACCAGGCCTTGGGGGTCCAGTGGGATTGGGGAGTTGGGTTAGACTCTAAGAAGGACTGTCTGAGGCAGTGAGTACTAATTCTTGTGAAGCCACTAACCTGCCATGTGTCCTTGGCTATGCTGTGACCTTTCTGGTCTGAAGTTTTTCATCTGAAAACTAAAGATGCTCCTGGTGACTTCGATCGGCCTTCTAGCTTTGCTGTCTGTCATGGGGCTTCTGGGAGTCTGATGATGGACGCCAGGTTGGCATCCAGGTGCGGGAGGTGGGAAGAAGGGGTGTAGGGAATGAAAGCAGGCTGAAGGGTTCCCACGCCAGTCCTTGAACTCTCAAGATTTGCCTTGGCACTTTGCATCCTCTCCCCAGGAGTGCCAAGCTGCTGCTGGAGGCAGGAGCAATCGTGAACTTCGTTGCGCGGGACAACGAGATGACTCCCCTGCATGTGGTGGCGGCAAGAGGCCTGGAGGAGCACGTGGCTCTCTACCTGGAACACGGAGCCGATGTGAGCTTGCGCACCAGCCAGGGCGAAACGGCCCTGAATGCAGCGTGCGCAGAGGCCAAGGGTCCAGGCAGTGGCCGGCAGCACCAGGCCGCCGCGCGCCAGCTCCTGGAGGCTGGTGCTGATGCCCGGGCGGCCGGACGCAAGCACCACACACCGCTGCACAACGCCTGTGCCAATGGCTGTGGGGCCCTGGCCGAGCTGCTACTGCACCACGGGGCCTGTGTTAATGTTCCCAATGCAGCGGGCCACACACCCATGGACTGCGCACTACAGGCTGTCCAGGACGACCCCAACTGCAAGCCAGAGGTCCTCTTCGCGGCACTGCTGGACTATGGGGCTCAGCCTGTGCATCCTGAGGTGCGTAGCGAAGGCCTGTGAAATGAGGCTCCATTTAGGTGGGGGAAGCTTGCGGATGGAATTGCTGCACCATGGGGTAAGAGTGGGGACCAAGAGACCAAGAACCCACACTCTGTGGCCAGAGGTCTATCCTCATCTTGGGAAGGACCAGTGAGGACCGTGGTCCCAAGGAAATTGACTGGGGCCAGAGGTTGTGGAGTACTCTTGAAGGTGGGGTAAACCGAGGCAGGGAAAAGGATGAGGAGAGCCAAAGACCTTAGCCTCCCAAATTTGGGTGAGTAGGGCTTTGGCTTAGGCTGGACTTGAGTCTGCTCCTGGTTGGGAGAAGCATGGTGCCCCTGAGACTCTCTTTTGATTCCTAGATGCTGAAACACTGTGCCAACTTCCCTCGGGCCCTGGAAGTCCTGCTTAATGCCTACCCTTGTGTTCCATCCTGTGATACCTGGGTGGAGGCGGTACTCCCAGAGCTGTGGCAGGTATGTCTACTCCAGAGTGGTAGGTAGAAAGGAAGGTTGGGTTCCTAGGCCTATCCCTCCAGGGTGGGCTTCCTGGAGGGAGGAGCAGGAAGGCCCCCGGGATGAAGAAGGACAGGCAGAGTGAAATCCCTGGGCTCTAGGGTCCCACATCCCTTAGCAGCTCAAAATAACCTCTAATTCTACATACCTCTCCAGCCTCTTTCTCACCTGCATCAACACATTTATCAGGCATGTCTGACTCAGTGGGCACTGTGCCAGCATCTTTGGAGTGGGGGTGAGTGCAGACATGGCTGAGACCAGGATCTGCATTGTGGTTCCAGCTCCCATGACCCCTGCAGGGCCTCTCTAGCTCTGAATCTGAGCCCTTCAGGATGTGCCAAATTTTGCATGGTGCAAAATCCTAGGGCCCTATCACTAGGTGGCCTCCGGTTGGAAGGGCAGAGTCAACAGAGTATTGGGCCATCTGACCCTGTTCCATTCCTGGCCTAGGAGCATGAAGCCTTCTACAGCTCTGCCCTGGGCATGGTGAACCAGCCAAGGCAGCTACAGCACCTGGCCCGGCTGGCCGTGCGTGCTCAATTGGGAAGCCATTGCCGACAGGCCACTGCCCGCCTTCCACTGCCCCCACTCCTTAGGGACTACCTGCTGCTGCGCGTGGAGGGGCGCATCCAGTGAGCACCGTGCCAGGCTGCTCCCATAGCTTGTCCTGCTTTCTCCATCTGTTGTCCCCCCAACCCTAGAAGACCAGTTCCTGACCCTATGTCCACACTCTGCATACCGTCCTCAGCCTGCCCATACCTCCACTGGCTTCTTGAGCCAACTGCTCACCTCCAACCTGACCTGCGCTTCAGCTCCTCTCTCCAGTGGGAAGGCCTGCAGACTCAGCCTTCACCTACCTCTTCTCCTTTGCCTAAGTGGATGGTGGCCCCTCCATCTCCCTGGGCCCAAGCCAGGAGGTGATGATCCTTGTTGCTCCCCATCTTCTGCCACCAGTGTACCTGTTCAGCCTCCTAAAGAGTGACAGACTCTGCCTCTAGCTGCACTGCCTCTGCCCAACTTGTCATTGTCATTCGAAGGGAGGACCGCATGGACTGGTCTTAAAACCCATGCTCCCCTTTGCTCCCAGGTGTTTGCATGTGCTGTTCTCCCTCCTTGGCATATCCGTTTTTTTTTTTGCCCTGGTTGAAGCTGATTTGATCCCCAAGAAAGCTCAATAGCACTATTTGACCAAGCTAGCAGGTAGCCTTTTTGATATCATACTTATTTAAGAGCCTGTGTCTGCTTCAGCTAGGCTGAGACTAGGACTATATTTATTTCTTGAACAGGCATTTCAGTAAATGGTTGTTGAGAGAGGAATAAATGAATGATGCCTGGGACCCATTTATGGTTGTGTCCCACCCCCTAACCTCCTCAGTGATGCATGGTGTCTTAAACAGTGGTTACTACACTTGTGATCTCTGAGGGCCTGTGACAAGAAGACTAGCTACCAGCTATCCCCTCTCTCTCTCTCTCTCTCT
>NW_024352004.1:555621-577273 GCF_902729225.1 Pteropus medius
TCTCTTCCTCCTCTGGTCCCAGAGTCAAATGTACTACCATTTATCTTTAAGAGGAAGCTTTCAAGCCAAGCCAGTTATTATGAATACAAATAAATGACTTGTGCACAGAACCAATGTGTAGATGTTGTTAGGTTGAAATGTGGCTGAGATACCTATCATTCCATGTTTCTTTTTCCCCCTTTGTCCTCCCCTGTGGTTCCCAAGTTTTCTGTACTGAGCAACTATGACTCTTAGGATAGAAAAAAGGGTATAAGAATAACACAAGCCCCCTCACAGCCCCTGAGCCTGTAGTACCCACCACTGAGGAGGAGCTCCCAACAGCCTGCACTCCTGTCCTTTCACTGAGGGATCCTGGGATCTCCACCCCCAGTACCATCTGGAGTCTTGCAGCTGAGATGAGTCAGGAGTCCTGGGGTTGGCCTCCTGTAGCTGTCGCCCAGCCTCCCCTCCTCTGTGGGGAGTTGTATTTGCGGAGATGCCCTTGGACCAACACAAAGACAGGCTTTTACTTTGTTATGCGGAGCAGCAACCTCTCCTTTCTGGGCTTTTTCACTTTAATTTCACAGAACCAAAGGCCTGAGAGAAGAGAGGGAAATCCTCTCTAGTCCTGTGCCCAAGCTGGGAGCCTTGTTCTCAGGGGAGGATGCTGAGCTGTCCACCCCATCACAGCAGGCTGACCCCACCTAGCTCAGCTTTTTCTGTTATATTTACAACTATGACAAGATACCTGTATAAAGAAAATGAAAGATACATGTGATTATGTATATTATTTTGGGGTAGGAGATTTTCCAGGGTAAAAGCATAAAAGGAAAGATTAATAGATCTGGATACAGAAAAAGTCTAAATTTGATTTTATTGGAAAATGTAGCTGAAGCTAAAAGGTTTTATTCCCTTGATGTGTGAGAGCAGGAACATCTGTTTTATCACCATTGTTGCATTGGTGCCTGTACAGTACCTAGAAGAGTGGACACTCAAATATCTGTCAAGTAAATGAATGATGATACTCAATGTCACCAACAATCAGAGAAATGCAAATTAAAACAGCAATATGATATTATTCTTCCACTAGATTCGGGGAAATTTTAAAGACTGGTAATATGCAGGGCCTGTGAAGATATGGAGAAGTAAGTTCTCGCATATCCTATTGGTAGGAAAGAAAACTGCCACCTTGGTGGGCAATTCAACAGTACCCTTAAATATTGCTCCCCAGTTACACAAAAGGCTGGTGCACACAGGAATATTCATCCCAGCATTGTTTGCACCAACTCAGCAAGTGGGTGGTGGTAAACAAATCCATGCTATGAAATACAATTCAGCCCTTACAAAGGTAGTACCAGCAGCAGGAAAGAACTGGAGAGAGATTCCAAATGAACAGCATATGTAATGCCTTGGAAAGATTTTCAAGACTGTTTTTAAAGAGAAAAAACAGGTTGGAATACAATATGTACAGCAAACAAAACCAAACTCCATCATTGTAGATGAACAGAAAAAGACAAGGGAGGCAGATATCCAAGGATTCCCTTCTGGTGAGGGGAGAGGGACTGTGCTAGTGGGACTTTCTGGTCTGTATTTAAATTTTTTACAGAGGGGTACTCGTGGATTCTTGTAAATTAAAAAAAAAAAAAATAAGGAAAGAAAAGGCAAAAGGCCCAAACAGTTAATTTACAAAGTGGTTGATGAAATAATGAAAAACATTCAAACTCACTTGAAATCCAGATACCTTTTGCCTGTCGGTTCAGCAATCATGAAATGAATAACATCTAGTGATTAGGGAAGGAGCACATTTTTTGTGTGTGTCTTTTTAAATTTTTTTATTTGATCAATTTGATATGTTACAATTTGTATATTTAAGATGTACATTGTGTTACTTTGACACATTTATATATTATGATTGTCATTGAAGCAATATTTATCACATTACATCATTATAGTATAGTATTATAGACTATACTCCTTATACGTGCATTAGAGATGACTTATTTACTATAAGTTACAAGTTTGTACTCTTAAACACCATCAAATTTATCCCCCCAAGCATTTTTTGTTTTTTCATAAAACAAATTTACTATAAACATATTTGGTTAAGGTAGTAACATCCTAGGATTTACAGATACATTCACCATTATATAGCCATCTTAATTGCATATAAAGGTATAAGAATACCTAAGTTCAGTAGTTTAAGAAAAATAAACATCTCATGAACTACATCGTGAAAAATGTCCAATGGAGTTCAGATCTATTAAAATACTCTGTTAATCTCTAATTATTATTATATTTAAAAGAAACCAGCTTTGTGCAGTGATATAGTCCCAACTGCAGAATTCTTTCTTTCCTTGCTTTTCTTCTCGAGAAAAAACCCAATCTCAAAAACCCAACCCTGAAAGTCCCTCTTTCAAAACACCCTTAACTGCATCTTGTCCTTTGCTGTACACACTCATAAAACGCATCCCTTGTCAGATTCAACCTCCATTTTTTCCAACCCTTCATCCCAGCTGCTGAGCATTCCAAGTCTATCTCATCCCTAGCCAATCCTTCCTACTTCCTTTCCATTCATCTACCACACTACCATGGCTATCTTAGACTTTGCTTCCAGCTACCAGATAGAGAACCCATTCAAATTTCCCATCTCTTCCCTCCAGCTTCTCCAAATCCATCTATCATTCCTTTAATAAATGTTTATCAAGTGTCAAGTAAGTACCTGATACGTGCAGGCACTGGGATAAATTTTGCAGATATTGGAATAATAAAAGAAAAAAAAAAGTTCCTGCCTTCAATAAATTTAGTGAGACAGAAAAATGAAAAATGAAATTGTAGTGTGATAAACATTATGGCAGAAATGAGTCCATGCAGTTTGGGGAACAGAGTGTATGTACCTAACATAAATGGATTGATCTGATAGCTACCTGAGGCAGCCAATTTCTCACCTCTTCCCCAGAGCAAGCCAGGCACTGACTCAGCCCTCCATGGCTACAGAGGGCACTGCTCAGTCAATTATTCCCCTTTTAGATTACTTTTATCATCATTTCTCCCCTTCTCCTCTGCTCTTTCCTCTGGCTTATAAACATCTTTATGATTCTCACATCTCGTAAAACCTCGCCCATCTATTTATTCCCTGTTTCTCTCTAGCCTCTACCATGTTTTTGTGGGAAGAGAACACTAGTGGGTGCTACTCACACTGCTGGTAGGAATGGAAACAGGTACAGCCCTCTAGAGGACAATGTGGCACCATGTATCAAAAACCTTAAAAATGTGAACACCCTTTGACCTAGCAATTCCAGTTTCAGGAATTTATCCTCAGGGGAAAAAATCATGGATGTGTACACAACTCTGTCATTGAAGACACACAAAGATGTTTATCAAAACATTGTTTAAAAACAAAGTACTGAAAATGTAAATGTCCATTTAAATGAGATGATTAGTTTTAAAAAAGTATGGTGCAACAGGGAAGGTAATACTGTTAAGCAGATATTTAAAACTATGCCATAAAAATATTCAATGACATGGAGAAAGCTTCAAGGTATATAGTTAAGTGAGAAAAGTAGAGGACAAAATATTGACAATAAGATCATATAAATATTAGTACAGTACCTGACACATAATAAACTCTCAAAAGCATTAACAGCAGTTCAACTCATTCGTTTATCCATTCCCTTAAATATTTGAGAGCCCTTGAAACTGCTATTCTGTTTGGAGCTTTGCTTGGTAAATCTCTACTCATTCTTCAAAATTCTGTTTAATTGTACTATAATGTTCTGCCCCTTCCTGTGTTCTTCAAAATAAAGACGCTAAGCTCTAAACCCAAAAGTTACATGTATGCAGCAATTAAAAGACTACCTTTCATCTCACAAACATATTGTTGATCAAAGGATGCCAGACAAAAGAATTGAAAGCAGGGAGTCAAACAGATACTTGTATATCAGTGTTCATAGCAATATTATCCACATTAGCCCAAAGGTGGAAACGACACAAATACCTATGAATAGATGAATGGATAGAGAAAATGTGGAATATTATTTTCTCTAATATTCCACAATGGAATATTATTCAGCCTTAAAAAAGAATAAAATTTTGATATGGTCTACAACATGAATGACCTTTGAAAACATGCTAAGTGAAATAAGCCAGACACAAAAAGATAGTGTATAATTCCACTTATGTGAGATACCTGGAATAGGCAAATTCATAGAGACAGAAAGTACAATAGAAGAAGGAAGGTGAATGGTACAGGAAATGGATGGTGGCAATGGTGTACAAAACTGTGAATGTACTTAATGCCACTGAATTAGCCACTTAAAATGGTTAAAATGATAAATTTTATGTATATTTTACAAGAAAAAGACTTTAAAAAAAGAGTCAGATACCAAAGAGTACATACTATTTGTTACCATTTATACAAAGTACAAAAACAGAGAAAACTAATCTATAGTGACAGAAGTCAGAATAGTAACTACTCTTTCTAAGTTAGTGGAAGAGGACAAGAAGGGGAGTTATGGGTCATTTTATATATCTCGATCCACGTGCAGATTCCATGAGTGTGTTCTGGAAACCACTGAGTGTGTTCTGAAAACCACTGAGCTCTTCGCTTATGAGTTTGCCCCTGTCTGCATCATTAATACTTCAATCAATAGTTCACCAGAAAACAAAAACCCTAGCATATCTTTAGAAAGAAATTTAATTGCAAAAATCTGGACAAGTTCTTGGCAGCTGAATCTTTTTTTTTCTGTCTTTTTTGGGGATCCTGCTTTTCTTGTGCTCTGAACTTGAGCTGAATCTGTGTCTTCTTTGACTGCTTTTTCGCTTAATTTACCAAGGTCCCACACTAACCGGGGCCGCATTCTCAGAGGACAGTGGCTAACTTGTCTCCTATTTGTTTCCTGGCTAACTCTGAGGTGAATTCTTGGAGGTCATAGAGACGAGTCCTTACTAATCCCGCTAACCAGAGCAATAACAAATCCATCAGCTCGGTTGGCTGGGAGAAAGGCAGGAAGAAAAATGCTGGAAAGAGAGAAGCGCCACTTGGGTTCTGCCCAGCGGTGCCAGCCCGCTCAGTCCTCCAGACGCAAAACCACGCCCCCTTTCAAGCACCCCCCCTCCTGGCCCCGCCCCCCAACTCACGTATCCTCAGGGCCCGCCTACTAGGCGTGGCCCTGCCCCGGGAAGGCCACGATCCCGCCAACAATGACTCCACCTCTCCTTCCGCTGAGAAACCTGTCCCATTTATTTAAAGAATACGTTTACGTCAGCCCGCCTTACGTATCTTTTGCGTCATCAGTGCCAGGCATAGGGGCGGGACTTCCTATCTCTGATTCTAACAGCTTCCGGGAGAAGCCGGAAGAGACTGGACCCTGGACAGAATCGGGGGTAGCCAGCCCCTCCCCCAGCCCCTACGGAAAGGTGAGTCTATGGGCCGGCCTGACGAAGTCAAAACACTTAGTCTGGCCGTTTCAGGTGAGGACCTCCTTCCCTACCCAGGCATAGTATCAGTCCAATCCCCTTGATTTCCCATGACTTTCGCGTACTCAAGCCCGCCCCCAGCCCCCCGACCCCGCCCCGAAGTTTGAGGGGTGTGGATGGTTTGTGACCCCCTAATTCGACTCTAACCCTCATGGGCTGGGAGAACTAGGCTTGGGCACCGCGGCTGGGGCCAGGCAGCCTTTCGGCTCAGGTGGGCCCACGGACCCCTCTCCAGCGCCGCGGAAATAGGACCGCCCAAACGGGGAGCCTTCGCCTTAGAAAAGACAGGGTCGGGAACGCTCCCTCACCGCGCGGTTAGGGTTCCTCACAGGCTGAAGAGAGAGTGAAGGCCTCTGAAGCAGACCTGGGGTCCTGCCCTGCCCTGCCCCTGCCCACTAAAGTTCCCTGTGTCCGTGCCTGACGTTTTCGCCTGTCAGTTTCCTTTACTGTAAATCGGGGTTAATGACATTAACCTTACCATCAGGGGTTAGTTGTGGGAGTGATAAATAATTGCTGCCATTTATTTATTGAACAATTGCAATGTGTCAGGCCCTCTGCTAAGTATTTTGCTTCGATGATTTCCCGTCATCTTCAAAACAACCTTATGAGGTAGGTACTATTTTTAACCCCATTTTACTGATGAAAAAGCTTAGTCCCTGAGAAGTATCTGAGGTTACAGAGCTAGTAAGGAGCAAGACCGGGATTATAAATTAGTTTTTTTTTTCTTTCTCTTTATTTCTGACTGCAGGGCCCATGTACTAAATAAGGATGTGGAAACTAGTCAGATGTTGATATGTTCCACAGGTATTCTTTGAGTAACTGCTATGGCATTATGCTGGATACCATGGTACATAGAGAAATGCATGTGATCCTTGTCTTCCATGAGTCTTGTAGAGGGATGGACAGGTCGATAAGTATAATGAAGTTTTATAGGTGTTGTGAGAATAGTCTGGTAATGATAATCATAAGACTGGATTTGCCCAGGGACAGCTGTGAAAGCGGATTCTCCAAGGGAAAGAGTAGGTACTCCAAGGAGCAAACTGAGATCCTTCCTGCCTTTCTAAGAAACTGCCAAGGGACAACCTACACAGTACAAAAAGATTGAGAGATGGATTGTGAGACCTATTTTGCAATTTTCCAAATCCGTTCCACCTGGGTTGTGGTTTTGCAGTAGTGAGCCTATGATGACCCAGGAAGGTGGTTTTCTGGTGTCAGTCCTACTTTGATCCCCAGTGCTTGCCAGAAGAGTTTCAGAGGAGGCAGATAAAATATCTGTTGTATGGTGGCTGCTAATGACCCTTACAGGACTTTGGGGGTTTTCTGACTCTTTTGTCCCTTTGGGAAGGTCTGACTCTGCTTTTGTTGGTAAATTAATTTTCTTTGGCTCTTGACATCTGGACCTACATATGTGACCATAAATGAGATAGGGTTCAAACGAGACAATCTGGTAAGACTGACTACTGTGCCTCCAAAAGTCCCCAAAATAAAATATTCCAGTCATTTTTGTCTCTCTAAGGCCACCTAGGAGGCTCTTCTAAGGGGCATAGTTGCTTGACCAAGTGATAAAAATCCTGGAGAAACTCAAGGCTCAAAAAAGCAAATGTTTTTCCCTGTCTACCAAAAAAACAACAAACAGTTGCAACAGCAACAAAGCTGTAAGGTTTTCCTGATGATCCATGCTCCCTGGGGGGTTGGAATGTGAGAGTAGAAGGGTGTGGAACCTGAAAGCTTGAGTTTGGGGGTCCAGAGTTAGGAAGGTTTGTTCCCCTTATACAGGACAGTAAACTGCCCTTTCTTTTGAAGCTGGGTCAGTTAGAACCTAAACAAACTAGAAACCTGGTTGCAATCCCATAGGCCATAGGCCCTGCTGATACTGTCCCCCTTTGTTCCTGCAGTGTGGACCCAGTCAGCAGCCAGGCCATGGAACTCTCTGATGTCACCCTCATTGAGGGTGTGGGTAATGAGGTGACTGTGGTGGCAGGTGTGGTGGTGCTGATTCTAGCCTTGGTCTTAGCTTGGCTCTCTACCTACGTAGCAGACAGCGGTAGCAACCAGCTCCTGGGCACTATTGTGTCAGCTGGCGACACATCCGTTCTTCACCTGGGGCACGTGGACCATCTGGTGGCAGGCCAAGGCACCCCAGAGCCAACTGAACTCCCTCATCCATCAGAGGGTAATGATGAGAAGGCTGAAGAGGCTGGTGAAGGTGGGGGAGACTCCACAGGGGAGCCTGGAGCTGGGAGTGGTATTGAACCCAGCCTTGAGCATCTGCTTGACATCCAAGGCCTGCCCAAAAGACAAGCAGGCCCAGAGAGCAGCAGTCCAGAAGACCCTCTGAGATCTGAGGATAGCACCTGCCTGCCTCCCAGCCCTGGCCTCATCAATGTGCGGCTCAAATTCCTCAATGACACTGAGGAGCTGGCTGTGGCCAGGCCAGAAGATACTGTGGGTGCCCTGAAGAGGTGAGTAAGCTGGAAAAGTGGGAGGCTGTTTAGCCCTTGGTTGCCTCGGAGGAGGCTAGTATAGACATGGAAGCAGCAGGGAAGTTTCACGTCCAGCCCCTATTAGGGATGGGTGGAGTATTTCCTTGAAACCCACTTTTCAGTTTCCCCCTATTGCCCTGCTTTGTTGATCCAGGCCTGTTTGTCTTCCCATTCCTCATTCTCTGTCTCTCATATCTCTTTCATCCTTGCAGTAAATACTTCCCTGGACAAGAGAGCCAGATGAAACTGATCTACCAGGGCCGCCTGCTGCAGGACCCAGCCCGCACACTGCGTTCCCTGAACATTACCAACAACTGTGTGATTCACTGCCACCACTCACCCCCAGGGTCAGCTGTTCCGGGCCCCTCAGCCTCCCTGGCCTCCACCTCAGCCACTGAGCCCCCCAGCCTTGGTGTCAGTGTGGGCAGCCTCATGGTGCCTGTGTTTGTGGTGCTCTTGGGTGTGGTCTGGTACTTCCGTATCAATTACCGCCAGTTCTTCACAGCACCTGCCACTGTCTCCCTGGTGGGGGTCACTGTCTTCTTCAGCTTCCTAGTATTTGGGATGTATGGACGATAAGGACATAGGGAGAAAATGAAAGGCGTGGTCTTCCTCCTTTATTGCCTCCCCACTTTCCTGGCCAGAGCTGGGCCCAAGGGCCTGGGAGGGAGGGATGGAAAGGATGTGGTGGGTCCTCTTCCGTAGGACACAGAAGGCAGGTATGGGGCCTCCCCTTCATGTCCCTGAGGGTAAAGACATCCCCTTTGTGCAAGCACAACTCAGGTAGAAACAAGGATGTCATCTTCCTTCACTTTGAGGGTCCTGAAGTTCAGAACCAAGCTGGTGGCCCAGCTCAGTGGGGAGTCTGGGCTCTGAAGAGTCCTTCCTAGCTATGACCCTTGCTCTTCCCATTGTCCTGCATGTCCACTCCTTAGCACCCAGGGCCGCCTGCCAGGGCAGCTCAGCATGGCCCCAGCATACTTCTGTAGGGAGCCTGGAGTATATTTTGATTCCTTAGTGGAATATCCATTTTTTGAGACTAAAGTCACACAGACAAGAATGAAGACCGTCAGCTTGCCCTGTAGGCACCTAGCCACCTCTCCCTTCTCTCTCCACCTCTATAGCAGGAATAGGGTGTTCATGGTGTTCTGGACAGTTTCCAGTGTTCTCCCTTTTTCAAAGCACTTTGCTTGTATTTTTTTTTTTAAGTCCTTTATAGAACTCCGTTAGGAAGGGGTTTGGGGCACAGAGCCAAGCCCCCAGCATTGGGAGAGGCCAGGCCACAGCTGCTGCTACCCTAGGCCTAAGGCTGTAAGCAAGAGACAGCTCTGGCCCTCAGCCAGTGTCCTACCCTGCCGAGCTCCAAGGACGAGAGCTCTGGGTATGGAGTACTGGGCCCCAGGCCTTTGCCTCTGGGGTTGTTGGATGGAGGGTCAGTGTCTGTGACTGAATAAAGTTCCATTTTGTGGTCATGGAGCCTCCTTCTGTGACATTAAGAGAATGGCTTTGCTCTGCCCCAGCAACATGGTAATGAGGGTGGGTAGGCCAGGCTACCAACGGGAGATGCAGTTTATTTACACCAGCAGCCATGGGGGCAGGGGAAATACACAGCGTTTACAAAGTTAGCTACCTGTACAAGATGGATTACATATGCAAAAATAAAAATCTCAAGACCACAGGACAGCGTGAGCCCCACCCCCCTCCCCCAATGACCCCAGCATGCGGTAATGCCAGGCGGGTGGCCCCTGGGCATGCGGGGGGGAGTGATGCATGGAAGGAAAAGCCACCGGCCATGGAAATTAGTACAGAACCCCCCCACACACACTCAGACACATGATAGGATACAGGGTGGACGACACCTAGCCAGGGTGGGAAGGATGGGAATTGAAACCCACACAGCCTGCTGTTAGAGGGAGGGGAAGGGGGAGCTCCTAGCCCGTTCGACTACATGGTAGGGGGCATAATCTCCCCAGAAGGAAAGGGGGTTTGCTCCCTCAGGGTCCCTGCTGGACCAAGCCCATCTCTTACCCAGCCTGGGCAGGGGGCTCTGCCCTGAGGGCGGGCCAAGGAACAATGGGGAAGTGGATGTGGACAAACCAGTTCCCAAACTACTTCCCACTTCTCCCTCCTCCAACCAGAAGGGGG
Source organism: Pteropus medius (assembly GCF_902729225.1). Taxonomy (NCBI): domain Eukaryota; kingdom Metazoa; phylum Chordata; class Mammalia; order Chiroptera; family Pteropodidae; genus Pteropus; species Pteropus medius. The sequence goes on from NW_024352004.1 coordinate 565,704, forward strand.
AAAGGGAGAGGCCAGAGGGGAAAGGGTATATTAGGGCCTGAGCTGCAGCTGCCTCTCAAAAGGGAGAATGGCCCCTGGCCTTCCTCCCTTCACCTTCAGCCTACTCCCAAGACGTCATTTGGGAGCAGGCTGGAGGCTGGCTGAGATCCTCCTTTCCCTCTGGCTTTCCCTTAGAGGGAAAAGACCGTGGAGGGTCAAGAACAGAGGAGCCCAGGCCCCGGGTTTCATTCTAACTCCTGCCAAAATTTGGCTTTTTAAAAAATAATCACAATTCTTGGGTTAAAAACCAATCTGTAACCAGGCACCAGCCGCAAGAACCACCCCAGGGGGTGGTTGGGGTTCCAGACAGGGTACTTCGACCCCATCTCTGTTGTTCCCTTAACCCTCTAGGATCCCGAACCCAAATCAGTCCAACTAGACCTGGGTACTAGCTACCCAAATGTGGGATAAGTCCTCCTGGGAGGAGGGCAGGGGACACATCCAGCAAATGCCAGAGAACTTGGCTCAGGGTCAACTCCACCCCTGTGTCAGTCAGCTCTGCTCCCAGCCCAGACTGTAATTCTCCAGCTGGGCTCCTGGGAGTGATGGTGCCGGCATGGAGGTGGGACAATACATCTCTTCAGGATGTAGACCAGGCAGGTGGGCACACTGGCATGACAGTCCCACAGAGGGGCAATGCCTAGACATGACACCCCTTCCCCCTCCAATGACAACCCAGAGCACAGAAACTACCCTCTCTTCCCACCCTACTCCTAGCAAAGGGGGGGGGAGAGGTAAAAGATCAGGATTTTCCTCAGAGCCCCAAACCACAAGTACAGAATAAATAACTTAAAAGCGGCTAAGGAAGGGGAAACAGGGCAGGCTTCGGAGGCAGGAGCATCGAGAGAGGAACTGAAGCTGGTCAAGGTGAAAGGGGGGGTGGCAAGCAGCAGTTGGGAACTTGGGCTGCCCTGGAAGGGCAGCGGGGCAGGGTAGGCAGGAGAAACATGGGGCCACCCCAGGAGGGTGAGGCTGGGCCCCTTCCTGGGGCAGGGAATGAGGTAAGAAAACATTTCAAAGCAGCACCGTTCCCTCTCACCTTGGGGCCCCACTCCTCACCAGCCCTGGGTTATAGGGAGGAAAGGTAGAGGGGAGTCATTCTGATACACAGCTCCCTCTTCCTATCCTCCCCTTGCCCATTCCTTGAAGCTGTAGAGGCTGGAGGCCCTTTCCTGGCACCCAACAATAAAAGGACAGCTCCTGCTGCCGAGGAGGCCCATGGGGACTGAGGGGAAAGGGCTGCCCCTGTGAGGGGCAGGGAAGGCGGCGGCAGTTCTGGACGCCTACCTCAGCAGACAGCTCGACGTGCCTGCCTACCCCTGGGATCGGGGGCATCTGATAGGATTCTGCACACAGACAGGACAGGACACACCAGCCCTGCCCCTCAGCTCCAAGCACCGGACCCATTCACATTGCTGAGGGAAGCTGCGGGAGGCCCCCTCCAGGCTCAGCTTCCAACTCACAGCCTCCCGGGTAGCCACAATGCTCCTCGGCAGGGCTTAGTCCAGTTCCTGGGGTGGGGGGCAGGCAGTGCCCTGGCAGAGTGCCCAGGTCAGGCCCCTGGCCTAGCTGGACATCCAGTAACTCACAGAATAAATAGGAAAACCGCCTCCCCACCAAATTTATGTCCAAGGCATAATATGTCCAGGTCTGAGTCCTGCATGCGGAGGGGTCGTGCTCCATCGCAGAGGACCCTGACACCCCCCAGGGGTGCATAACTGGATCCTCTGCCTGCTTGGCCCACCAAGCTTCTCAAGCCCAGACCCCCAGCAGCCGTCCATTTGCCAGGCTATGCCACCTGGGTGGGGGTCGGGAGAGAGGGCTCTACTCAGCCAAAGGCTATCCCTTGCACCCAAGTCAGTTGATGTCATCGTAGATGCTGGGCGTCGGGGGTGCCGGTGGCTTTGGCTTCTTCTTCTTGTTAGAGCCCAGGCCGGAGGCAGTCCCTACCAGGCTCAGATGGGATTTCTTTTTCTTGGTTTTCCGTGACTCGGAGCTGTTGGTACCTGAAGAGAAAGAGGTACAGGAATGAGGGCAGGGTAGTGGCTGGAGAACACAAGGTGCCCCACTCCTTTGCTTCAGGCCCAGCTGGATCACCTACCTAGACCCCATCCTTGATTCTCACTCGTCTTGGAGGAGCCTGAATCAGAGGGTGATAGATCAGACGAGCCGTCCCACTGAAGCCGGCTGATCAGGGCCTGGCTGTCAGTCATGTCAAAGCTGTCATTATCCAGGGAACTCTCGACCTCTGGAAGGACGCTGGAAGGAGGAGGGGCCACAGAAGGGCTTTAGGAATACCAATTAGCATCCCAACCTTCCACAACCCACTAACTTCCTTGGAGGATCACTTACGCTGAGGGTCCGAGGAAGTAAATCCGCACGGCTCGCCGCTGCTCATCCGTGTGCTGGGGGCAGCGCAGGGACCTGGTGGGGAGAGAATGATCAGACCCAGACCAGGCAGAAGTATGTGAGGAACTCAGGTGAAGCCCCTCCCCTCGGCAGAGGTCGGGGGTATGGACACCAACAGGGAAAGGATGAACGAAGAGCCCCCAGATTGCGGCCTAAAGCCTGACTGTTAGAGGAGAGGGGGAGGGCGGGAGTCCCATTGCTCAAGTCCAGGGATACTCCGTACCCATACCCAGGGTGTGTGCACAGGAGGGCCCCCAGCTCCCTTTCTAGGTTCTGAGCTCACCTTGTGCACATCTTCTTGGTGTGTTCAGAAATCACCCCACATTGCTGGAAGAGGAATATAAGCTGAAAGGAGGGATGGAGGGCAACCTACTCTAGACACTAGATGTTTTCTTCTGTATAAATGCTAGATTGCGCAAGCAGAAATGGCCCCAAGGTGTCCAGAGCAGACGATCCCAGACCACCATTGACCAGGAAACCTAATTCCAGAGAGAGAACTATATGGCCCTGATTGCTATGTCACCAGCCTCTTCCAGGGCCTTGACCACTGCCTGTGGCTCCAGCCCACTCCCAAAGGTCTCCCGTTCCCTGGTCCCTCACCGTGGTGAGCAGGCTACGCAGCTCCTCCGGTCCCAGAGTCTCATAGCTGATCCCAGTTGAATTATTATACTGGGAGAGAACCAGAGGTACAGATTAGAGAAGAGGTAGCCAAAGGGAGGGTGGGCGGGGGTGGAGAACCAGTCTCTCATCCTTTTCTAAGTGAGTAGGCCTTAGGACTGCCCAGCAGTTTTCCAGTGATTCCTTCTATCTCATCTGCACATGGCTGAGGGGTTGCGACCCCCCCCAAAAACATAAATATGCAAGACCTAAATACCCTCTCTAGTGTTTCTGTCTGTCACCATTCTGACCCCACTTGTCTAAATCCCACCCAACCAATAAAGGGAAATGAGAGGGAACCTAAGAAGAGAACCCCTACTCACCTTAAAAGGATCCGAATTGCTAAGTTCCCCTGAAGAAGAAAAAAGAAGGGGAAGGGTGTTTGATGCAGAGGTACAGACAGAGAACCCTGAAAATAACCAGAGAGGAAGTGGGGGTGACAGAAGGATCACAGGCCCTCCCTCAACACCCCTGTCCCCCAAGCTCCCCAACCTCCACCCTCCAGCAACGAATCACAGAAGACATAGCTAGAATCACTCCCATTGTTCCAGTCCCACTTACCATTTTTGTGTTTTAAAGACTTGGATCTTCGAGGGGAATTGGGGTTCTGGAATGGGAGATACCATAGCTTTGGGGAAAGGGTAACGATAAGGGGGAGCCGAGAACCCAGGGAAGGAAAAAAGATTTGACAAAGAAACATCCTCAAATTCCTACTCTTTCTCCCCAGTAAGAGGCCTGTCTACCCATATTTCCCCTCCCCATCCCCCCAAGGCCTCTGCTGCCCTCCTGCCCACCACAGACACCCTCATCCCAGAACCCAGAGGCACCTGATGACCTCAGACTTGAGTCAAGACACCCGAGGACTCCCTGCCCAAAGGGGAAGGGTATCTGTCCTTTGCCCAAATTTCCCTCATGCTTGCCCCAGCTCTTACCTTGTCTGATTTTCTCTTCTTGGCTGTGTAGGACAAAAGGATAAAGGGCAGGGTCACTTTAAGTTCCCAATCTAAGGGCACCGAAAGAAAAGTACAAAGCTACACTCTTCCCCCTCATTCAAGATAACAACTTATCATTACATACCCAATTCCTGCTAGCCCATCTCACCCCAGTGCCCCCCAAATTTCTCTAGATCCCTGAACACCTTTCTTCTCTGAGCCATAGGACCAGTCGTTGTCATTGATGTCATCGTTATCCTCTTGGTCACTCTCAGACTTGTTCATACTGTTGCTATTGGCAATCCTGACAAGAGGAGGGAAAAAAAAGGGTCAAGTCTGCCACCTCTCTCTTGCCCCCAACTTCAGAGATATAATGAAGCATCTGGGGCCAAGCACAACCCACCCTCTGTACCCTACAAATGCCCCCAGGGAACTACACCATGGTACAAGCTGCAAAAGACAAACAGCTCTGGTTCTAGCAGGGGGAGAAGCCCTCACCGGCGGTTGGCGATTCGGCTGCTGTTCCGACCCATTCCCAGGCACTTCTCCAAATGGGGAGCAAAGCGGGAGGCAGCAATGCTGCGGCTGCAATTGGGGCAAACACACTCCTTGCTCTTCCACTGGTTGAAAACCTGTCCAAAGATGTCCAATCCTGGCTGGTCCACGATCTCTGGGGACAGGAGAGGCGTGGCGATCAGGGCAGGCGGGGGACACACCTCTTGTTCCCACCCATGGCCCCATGGCCTCTTCAAACCCCCTGCCTAAGCTCGCAGGAGCTCCAGGCTCTACATCTGCTGTGGTTTCCAGAGGAGGAACCTCCAGGCACTACCAGGGCAAGGCTAGACTGCTCTCCTTCAACCCTGAAGCTCACCAAAATCCTTCATGCTATCAGGGTCCGTGTCATCCAGGAAGAAGTAGCCACACTTGACAGCCCGGTGTACCTCAAAGCAGAATCCCAAACAAGAATCCTCGACCAGGTCCGCGTATATCTCCTGAGCGATGGCCTGGGCCCAGGGGAGAACATCCACGGTCACGAGAGTCACAGCCCCCTGGACTGAGAGCAACTCTCACCAATCAAATCTCCTGCCAATTCGCCCTGGCCAAAAATAATGCTTTCTTTGCCATTTTTCCCCATCTTGACTTTGCCTTCTTTCTTCTTCCGGATCCTTGGGCTTTTTCAGCTGGCTATTCCCTTTAAGGAACAAGGCTGACTACCCAAATTCCTCTTTGGTGTGGATGCCAGATATAGCGACGTAGAGACATCAAGAAAAAGAACTAGAGGCACACGTGGGGGAGCCCTCACCTCTAGTTTGCTGTTATCCAGGCCAGACAAAGACATTTCCTCCATTTTCATTTGTAAACTCTTGTGGAGACGGCGCTCTGACTGCTCATAGCACAGCGGGCGGCAACACGGCTGCACACATGGGGGTGGGGGTGTTGGTGTGAGTCCAAGGCACCTCTAAACATTGCCACATCCCCTCCGCACCTCGCTGCCCAGAGCTTAATCCTGGCATCAGAATATACCCCTCCCTAAGGCCTAGGCTCACTAAGTCTGGATGGTCCTTCAGGACCTAAAACCCAAAGATGGCCTAGTCCTTCCCAGGCCTCAACTCAGGCCCTGGACTCTACTGCCAATCAGAGTCTGGATCTATAGGAGGCAGCAGCTCACCCCAGGTCCCCAAAACTCAAACCCCTCTATGATACCCATGGTGCAATGCAGCAGGGGGAGGAGAAGGAACTCTAAGGCCTCAAAGCAAACCCACAGGGTGTGGCAAAGAACTGCACAGACTCCTAAATACACTCCCCCCTTCCCTAGGCTCTCCTCAGAGTCACCTCTGCTTTCAGCCAGGATGTCCACTTGGGGGGGTACTGCGACCAGAAGTAGAAATGGCCCTAGGACCCTACAACCTTCACCCCACTGTCTCCCTTTGAAATAAGCCTGCAACTACAAGAGGGGAACAGAATCCACAGACACCTAAAGCTAAAAGGGCATTTCTAGACACCATGAGCAAGACGGGGTAGAGCCCAGTGGGATGGCATGCCAGGAGTGGGCACTCCCCTTACCTGTTCTTCTTTTAGAGAACCACCCTCCCTCCCTCAGGACCTGCCCGGAAGTCTCTCCAAGAGCCCCAAAGTCCAGGAATCCCCACCAAAGGATTCAGAAACAGCGCCTACAGTCCGGGGCCCCTCTGAATGGTGGGTACGAGTTTGAGGAGCTGCCAGCCTAGAGTGGGGTGGGGACTGACAAATGAACCAGGGGCACTGGGGAAGGTAGGAGGCCGGGCCTCGGCTCTTCCCCCGTCCCTGCGGCACTGCTGCTGCATCATACCGACTGGGGGGAGGAGAGCTGAGCCATCGGAGGCCGGCGCCGGTCCGGGACAGACCGACCCCTAGAGAGTGGGCAGAGTGGGACGCGTCCCGGCCCCTCTCCTTCCCCACCCGCCGGCAGCCCCGGCCGGCCGGGGAGAAGAGTCCGGGAGGGTGTCTCTATTGTCCCGGGGGCTGGGGCCTGGCTCCCTAACAAAGGCCCCGCGCCCCCTCCCCGGCCGGCCCTGCCCCGCCCAGGGGGGACCCAGACAGGGGGAGAGCAGGGGGCCCCGGCCCGGCCGGGAAGCCGGGGAAAGCCGGGCGTTTCCGCGTCGGCCCGGGGGGAGGGGAAGGGGCGCTGACCCAGACCTGGGGGGAGGGGGCCCAAGCCCTCGGGCCCCGCCCCCCGCCCCCCGCAGGCCCCTCCCCCGTCCCTGTCTCCGTCCCGTACTCACCCCGCCCGGGGGGCCGCGCCGGGGCCCGGCGGCCTCTCAGGGCCGCGTCCTCCGGCGGCGGCGGCGGCGGCGGCTGCTCCGGAGCCCCATGTCCGTCGGTCCGTCCTCGCGTCTCCCCGGGGCCCAGGGCCCGGGGCCGGGGGGTCGGGCCGCCCCCCCGCCTCGCCGCCTCACCGGGCAGCCATGGCCCCTTCCCCTCCCTTCTCGTCCCGTCGCCGCCTCCTCCTCCTCACCTCACCCCGCCCGCGCGCAGTCCGCGCGCCGTCCGCGCGCCCCTCCCCCCGCCCCCCACTCCAGCCCGCCTCTCCCGGGCGGGGGGTGCGGCGCGAGCCCGGAGCGCGCGCGCGTGCCGCGACCGGAGGATGGATGGATGGAGCGAGCGAGAACGCGAGCGTGCGCGCGCGCGCCCCTCTCCCCCTCCCTCCGCGCGGGCTCGAGGCCAAGCGCGAGCGCGCTCCAACCTCCTCCTCTTCCTCCTCCCGCCCCTCCTCAATACCCCGCCCCCGCCCTCCCTTCCTCTTCCTTCTTTCGCTTTCGCGCGCCCAGCGACGGCTCGCGCCAGCTAGATGGGCCCGAGCGCGTGCATCTGCCCCGCGGCCGCAGCTCGGCAGCATTTGCTCCAGGGGGCGGGGACCGGGCGGGGAGGAGGGGCGCCACGCCGCCGTCCAAAGTACCGGCGGACGGGGACGGGGGCGGGGACATGGGCGGGGCCTTCGGGAGCCACCTCGGCCAATCGCCGCTCCGCCTCGGCCTGGCCGGCCCAATGGGGTGGTGGTGGGTGGGGCGGCGTTCAAGGTGAGGTGCGCGGTGCGCTGGGGGCGGAGACGTTGTGCCGTCCCGGCCGGCTCCAGGGCGGGGGCAGCGGGTGGCGTCTAAAGAGAGCGCCGGCTCCCAGCCGAGCCTGGGACGCCTTCCGGCCCAGGCTCCCCCGCCCTTCCCTCGGGGCTCCGGGCCTTTTCCACCCCCTTCAGCCCCCCCCCACCCCGGCGTTTACCCTGAAGCGTGCAGCCACTTCTGTGAAGAGGCCAGAGTTAAAGTGGGGCGCAGTTAGCACTTCAGGGCAAAACACCCATGGAGCCGAAGGGGCTCGCCCAAGCCTCTGTTTCTGCTGTTTCTGGACGGGTCTTAGCCCACTCCAGGCCTGCGAACCAACAAACACCCGAGATGAGGGTCTTCTGCTGAGGGCGGAGACTGAACTGTGCCCTTCTGAGCGGAGCGTCTTCTCCGCCCTCATCCTATTTTAGATCCCACACCTGCTCCCCTTTCCTGTTTCCGGAACCCACGCTGGACCCCCCACCTCATACCGCCTGCCTGGCACCGGCCAGACCCTTTTCCCGACCCAGTGCTACTTCCCTGGATGTGCCCATATCCTCCTGCTCTCACTGTACCCCTTTACCTTCTTGAGGAAGAGTCCTTTCCCAGCCTCCCAGCCGCTGTAGATGCCTAGACTGGCGCTTCCATCCTGGTTACTCTGTGTCTGGAGTCTTGAAACGGGTGTACAACAGCCCTCTTCCCTCAGAAGATAAGATTAAACGGAGAAAGTCTTAACTCATACAGCTGAGACCATCATTGGCTTTTTAATCTTTAGCAAACATTTACTGAGGAGATAATACTAAGTGGTTAAGATTAGGATTCAGATCTAAATTTAAATCTGTGGACTTGACAAATGAATTTGGGCAAATGAGCTCTGTTGCCTCAGTTTCTTCTGTTGTCACTGTGTATAATGATAGTACCTATCTCATTAGGTTGCTGTAAGGATTGACAAATCAGTGCACATGAAACTCTTACCTCGGCGTAAGTGCCTGGCAAATCTTAGCTGTTATTCTTACAGTGCTCTGTAGGAATTCTTATGGTGCAGCTGTGCTGGGATGCAAAAATGAAGTAAGACAGTTGTGCTTCCTCAAGAAGTTCACAATTTGTGGAGTAAACAGACCTGTAAGAAAATAGTTGCCAAACTGTGTGATAAAAATGAGAGGTATACATAGGGGACAGAGGTAGCCAGGAGAAGGGATCAAACGATGGAAGAGTTGGTGGAGAAAGTCTTTAGTGAGAACCAGGTCAAGGTAAGCCAGGAAGGCACTAGACATCCCAAACAGCAAATTTCAGAAGTATGGCTCATTCTGAGGACTGGCTGAAACATAGGAATGGGTGGAGAAGCAGCAGCAAGTAAGCAGATCAGACCACACAGGACTAAAGATGTGCTGACAAGTTCATGAGCTTAAACACTGTAGGCCTTGAGGAGTCTCAAGGGGAATTGTTGCAACAGAGTTGTATTTTAAGTTGATCACTCAGGAGTATGGAGTCTGGATATAACCTTAGAAGCAAACCTATTGAGGTGTTTGGGGTAAAGAGAGAGACCCTCAAAACACCTTTAACCAAAATGGGGAACTCTGAGGAAATGTGAAGATACAGGAGAATGACAACTTCGTTTTGGGTATGTTGTTGTTACTATGGGATCAGCTAGTGAAGACTCTCAGAAGGTGGTTGAACTTGGGTCCAGAGCAAAAGCGTGAGGCCAGGCCTTCAGGTACCTCCACAGTGTGAATCAGGAATTCTCCACTCCAATGATGCTTATCTGTCTCAAGGAATTTACACATGTGCAGGAAGCCTTCCTGTCTCCTCCTTGTTTGCCTAAATCCTTCCTCATTTCCCCACCTGTGACCATCCTCAGACTGAACTTCTTTACAACTGGACCATACTATTAATTCAGCACTTGTCCCGGACGGCTCTGTGGTGGCGACCTCTTCAGGTACATGCCCAGTCTCCACAGTTAGCACCAGTTAATAAATGCTGCACTGGTCCAGGCTTCTAGGTGAGGCCCTGGGATTAAAACAATGAGCCAGAGAGACATATTTGTCCTAGTGGAACTTACAGCCTAGTAAAGCCTAATGTGGAAGAAACAAAATTGAGTGTGAAGGCATCTAGGCTGCTGAAGAAACAAATGGCATGGAAATTTTTTGTCAGGGGATCAGAGAATGATCTCTTGGAAGAAATGATCTTTTAAGTGGAGCCCTGAATTAACTAGGCAGAGAGGTGAAGGCGAACATTCTAAGTAGAGTGTATAGGCAGAATGTGTGTTCAGGCAGAGTGTGTATAGGTTCAGGAAGAGAGCATGGTATGTTTGAGACATGAATGGCTGGTGTGGCTGGAGTTGGGGCAGAGAGGCCAGCAGGGGCAACAGATCTCCCAGGGTCTTGTGGAACATACTTATTCACTCATTCAACAAATGTTTCTTGAGTGTCAAATGTTTGCCAGGCAATTTTATTAGGATTACTATAACGAACAAGCAGATAAGGTGTCTTCTACTTGAGGAGATAGACAATAAACAAATATATAAACAAGAGGACGTAGGAGGAAGCCTCTCTAGAGAGGGTTGTCAGGGGACACCTGTTTATGAGGTAACATTTGAACTGAGGCCTGAAAGATGAGAAAACCACCTATGTGTAGAGTCAGGGACATAGCATTTTGAGCAGAGAACGAGTGCAAAGGCCCTGTGTTGGGCATGTTTGAGAAACGAGAGAGATCAGCTGGCTGGATCATTGTGAATGGTTATCGAGTAGAGTGAGGTGGGAGAAGGGAGGCAGGGCCAGACCTTGTAGGGTCATGGTAAGTCATAGTAAATTTTAAGTAGAGAAGTAAATCAGATTTGTTTTAAAAGACAACATGCGTGCAAAATGGACTGTAGGGGGCAAGAGTGCAAGCAGGAAGACCGGTTTTAGGAGTTCTTGACAGAAGTTGAGCAACAGTGGTGGCCTTGAATAGGATAGGAATGGTAGCAGTGGAGAAGGGCAGACAGACTTCAGAGAAGTACAGGAAGTGGACAGATCTAGGCAAACAAATAAATGAAGAAGTGAAAGAGGGAAAGAGTCAAGGCTGAAACCCCGTTTTCTAGATTGAATGATGGGATATTGGTGATCATTTGGGCCTTGAGGTATGAGATGCCTACACAGACATATATACAGGTCTGCAGCTTGGAAGAGCACTCTCTGTAGATACCACCTTTTGGATTGCTTACCTATGGGTGATAATTGAAAGTTCATAGAATGACATGTACAGCTAGAAAAGAATGTGGAGGAGGAGCTGATGGCAGGAGAGTAGACCAAGAAGTCGAGACAGAAAAGTATCCATTGGATGTAATGATGAACACTGGTCATTCATGAAGGGCAATGAGCTCTTCAGAAGCTTGGCCAAGAATAGTAGAAAGGTTTGGTGTTGAAGGAGAGCTCGACAGGGCCTGGGTGGTTCCAGGAACCCAGCCAAAGCCTGTGCAGGAAAGGCTATCTACCTTAACAGTAGAGAGCCAGTCATTGAGGCCCAGCCCACTTCCCATCTGAGGTCTAGGTGGAGTTAGGAAAGTCACTCCTCACCTGGGGCGAGGTTGAGGACTCAAGGTGGGAGGGTTACCCAGATCCCAATGATTAGCCCTTGCATGGCCAGCATAGTTCATCACCCCCAATTTCCCAAAACAATGCACTCTGTGAGAAAATGTTTTTTCTTCTCAGTCCTTAAGGGTCTGACAACCCAAGGTGAACAAACTGAATTGGGAAAAGTGCAAGGGCAATAGCATAGAACAACCTGAAGGTAGGTTGCCTATGGAACCTTCAAGAGGAAGATGATTCTAGAAAGAAGCAAACGAGCTGACTTCAAGGGTATTTCCACATTGAAAATGCGGGGTCACCCCTGGCCCCCCACTTTATTGACTCCAGTGACCAGACAGCAGTCGTATTTGTTTTTCACTTTATTGTACAAAAAAGGGGAAAACAAAACTTCC
>NW_024352004.1:577301-591602 GCF_902729225.1 Pteropus medius
TGGCCTTAAGCTTAGGCAGACACCTTTAAGCCACTCCCTCCCACCTCCCATGATACAAATTCAAGTTGTGGTTGTTGTTGAAACCTACAAAAACACTCCTTAAATATTAGAAAAAGGGGGGGGGGAGTGGGTATCCTCCCACCCCAGCCATCCCATCCCAGTGCCAAAATGCACTCAAGAGTGACCTCTTACAGCACCAACACCCCACCCCCACAGCCCTGTTTGTACTGTAAGAATTTTTCAATTTTTAAAACGGGAAAATAAAAGTGCCCCATTGAAAGTTGTTTTTAAATGAAAACACATTTCACTAAAACACAACAGCACAGGGGCATTAGAACAGGGAATGGGGTTCTTTCCAGGGGCTCTCAGGAAGAAATAGAACCTATGAACCCCTGTGCCTAATTCCAGGATCAGGACAAAGGAAGAGGAGTGGGAATGGAACTGGGGAGTGTTCTTCCCTAGCTCCCCCCACCCCCAGCACCATGTCCAAGGCAAAGCAAATTGTCTGCCTTCCTTAGGGAGTGGGACCCACTTTTCCCACTCCACCTCCTAGGTGGAATTTCCACTCTTCCCTCATCCCTTGGCTTTCATTCAGAGGGAGAAGGTGGAAAAGCACAGAGCCTCAATGAAATAGGTCACGGACATGATTGCAAAAAGAGAAAAAAAAAAAACCAAAATTTAATTTAAAAAAAATTAAATCCACAGACAGGTGGCTTGGCTTATTGAGTCTAGGAATCAGGGTACCAAAAATTTGGGGGTGGCTGGAAAGGGTTAGAGGGACAGCTGCAAAGCAGCTTTTAAAGACCTCTTTCCCCAGCTGTGGGTTGGGGAAGGGGTGGCGAGAAGGGAGCAGACCTGAGAAATCAAAGGAAATGGGCATGGGGAGCTGGAGGATATGGGGTAAAGGCAAGAGGGATGCTAAGTTAAGAGCTAGCAACACATCTCTTGAAGCCAAAGTTCTGAGCCTAGAGTGGCTAGGCAACCCCTCAGATAAGCTGGGGAAGCCTTTCCCAGCAAATAAAAGCTTTAAGGTTCACCTAGTCTGTCCCCCTCCCCGCAGTACTGCCGGATATTGGAGACCCGCAGCAGCTGAGTCACATGGCCCTGGCAGAGGGAAGCCAGTATAGGAAGCATCAGAGTGGCTTCAGTACACTCTCCCCAAACTGAATCAGAGATTAGGCAAAGCAGAAGATGTGGAGAAAGGGACCGCCCCAGCCTTTTCCCAACAGGATCAATGTCTCCCTGGCCCTCACCAACCCTTTTACCAGATTCACACTGACGTGGGCTCCCCCTTCTCTCATATACACACACACACATACACATGTGCCTTTGCACACATCCACAGGTGCCATGCTGTCTTTGGGACACACACACACACACACACACACACACACACAATTTTCCATACATACCAGGTTTTAAAAAATTCCCAAACCTACCCCTAAACCCTCCCTCTCCCAGAAATGACAACAGAGACGGCAGCCGATATCGGTAGGAAACGTCTCGTTGACAGCTCAGAGCTTAAAAAAAAAATATATACACATATATAAAAAACACTTCTGCCCCTCCCCCCATGACTGGGTCCAGGCAGTTCCTTCCTGCAGGGGGCAGGGGAGAGGTCTATGGGGCAGCGCCTGTTTTCTCATAGGCACCCATCCTCCTCTCCCCAGGTTCCCTGCCTCCAGTTCCAATGTAGGGGTCCAGGTGGCAAGCCTCTCTGGGAAGGCAGGGGTCCTCCCCAAGCTTCCACCCTCCCTTGGGTTGGGCTGCAGGTGTAGCGGGCCTCACTGAACTCTTTGGGAACCCCCCCCACCCCACTCCCAGGTCCATTGTCCATGCCAGAACCGCAAGTGCAGAGGGGTGGGCTGGGCCGGTCCAGTGGTGGCTCAGTCTGATGGTTGCTCCCTGGAGGGCCCCCAGGGCTGATGTCTCTGAGGCTGCAGAGTCCTGGCCTGAGCTCCTCCAGCCCCTCCCCCACCATATTGTTTTAAAAAAAAAAAGAAAGAAAAATTGGAGGAGGTGGGGAGTGGGGTGGGTGGGTCATGGGCAGGGGACAGAACAAGGGGGAGAAACAAAGGTGGTCAATTGGGGAGGGGAGCCCCGGGTGGGGCCCAGCCTCAGTTGGAGTCAGAGTCTGAGGAGTCCCCTGAGGAGGAAGAGCTGGAGCTGCTGGCCTCGGACTCATTGTCTTCATCCTCATCCTCATCATCATCCTCATCATCATCCTCATCGTCATCCTCATTCTGAGGGGACAAGGAACATGCTGTCACCAGGTGGCTGTTCTGGCAGGGCCCCACCCTACCCCTGCCACTGTGCCCATCAACCCACCTCATCCCCGTCCTCGCTCTCATCCTCGCTGCTAGACTCAGAGGAGTCCCCGCCATCCTCAGAAGAGTCTCCATTCTCATCATCTTCTTCCTCTTCATCCTCGTCATCATCATCCTCATCCTCGTCATCCTCCTCCTCAGACTCCTGGGAGGGATGGGGGTGCATCGGTGGTCTTTGCCACGCCACTCTAGGCACCATGGACACACCTCCCGCCTCCATCTGGGAGGGGCTCCTTACCGACTTGGACTGCAGGGTAGTCCGGCTGGACTTGGGGTTTGGGCCTCGCAGCTTAGTCATGCTCTTACGTTTCTGTATGGAGATGCAGACAAAGAGAGCGGCCATGAGTTCCGGACCCCCTCCCCTCAAATCACCCCCTTACCCCAGTGCTGCCCCGCTCCCAGACTCACATTGGAGATATATTCTTTATATGCTGCTCGGTCCTGGGGAGACAGACTCTGGAGGAGACAGAGAAGGGAGTGAGGGCTGGAACATTACCCAAACTACTGCGAACCAAGTGCCAGGCAGTGGGACAAGCATTTACCACCACCCATCATTATCCCTCCCAGCTTCCCCATACCTTGCATCTCTACAGAGAACCCCTGGGATCTGAGAACCCAACTTCAGTATTCCTGCTTGAAATGCCCTGAATCCTTTTCTAGACAATCTGTCCTAAGATTATTGGTTTTCATGTCCTTCCTATTCTACTCAAATGGAGGCTCTACAGTCAGGGCCTTCCTCAACTTGGAGAAGCTCCCCGATTGCTCCCCCGTAACCTGGCTTCATCACTCCCACCCCAACAGCAAGCCTAGAGCCACTGAAGAGGCAGTCTGGGGCTCGTCAAACTTCTGGAACACCTATACCTTGCTATTTCCCTGGGTCCTTGGCCAACCTGCCTGGGTGGTTAGGGAGGACATAAATGACTCTCTCTACTTTACAGATCTGGCTGCTCAACCAAGACACAGGGGGAACTCAGACCAGGGGGCCAAGCTACAATCTAGGAGAAGTCCTCTGGTCCCAGCCAAGAGGAAAAGGCAGTCTGATTTGGATTTTTTTACTTACTAGCTGAGTGACCTTGGGTAAGTTACTTAACTTCTCAGAGATTTGGTTTCCTTATCTTTGATGGTGATCACTACTTATAGGACTGCTGGGCACTGAATGAAATGAATGCAGATCAGCCAGCATGATGCCACCTTCTTCCAAGGGTCCCCTGCCCTCTCACCTTGACCCAGAGGTCGAGGTGCACTTTGTATTGCTTTTGCTGCTCCTCTGCCAACTTTTTGTAGTGCTCTTTCTGGCTCTGAGAGATGCGCTGCCAGCGGCTGCCAATCTCTACCATGCGTTCCTTCAGCGGCAGGTGGTTCAGCTCCCCGTTGGACAGCAGCTCCTGGGAGAACTTCTGGTAACCGTTCCTGGGAAGTACGGGTGGTGTCAGGATACAAATCAAGTCAGGATACAAACCAAGCAGCCCTCGAAGGCTTGACCCTCCCCACCTACAGGGTGGGCTCCAAACTCACATGGGAGGCTTCTTGGGTTCTCCCTGGAACTTCATCTTCTTGGATGAGTTTGCAGCAGCCGGAGGTGCCCGCATCTCACTCAGCTCTCTCTGTAGGGAAACCCGGAAAGGTTATACTCATCCCACCCACCAACACATTCCTACCTCCTGCCCCATGCCATCAGTGTCTCAGCTGGCTCTCCTTTTATGTGTCTGGGAGGGGAAACTGAGGCACATTCAGGGAACTTCTTAAAAACTCACGCCTGTGTCAGGCACTGCCATTTGAAAGTGCTTTCATAATTGCACTCATGTGACCTGCATCGTCATATTCATTTTACTGATGCGTGACTGAGGCTCAAACAAGGAAGTTAACTTGTTCCAGGTCCTACACCAAGGCTGGGACTTTGGGCTCCAAGCCCCACGCAGTGAGGAAAGTTGCACACCCAAAACTCCTCTAAGTTTTAGGTGGAGGGAGGTGGCCCCAGCTCCATCCCACCCTATTAACCAGCAGCCCCCTTCCCACCTCATATCGCTTTTGGTCTTCTGCCGCCTTCTTAATCCACATCAATTTCTCCTTCTTCTCCATGTTGTTCCAGGTCATCTCCATGGCTTTCAAGGCCTTCACCCGGTCATTCTGGGACAGACAGGGAGTCAGCTGTGGGAGGTGTCACCTAGGGCTGGAGGAGGCCTGCGTGGGCAGGCTACAGAACAACCACTTTCCCACTCCCCACTACCTTGAAGCGAGCCAGGTAGTCGCCAATGACACTCTGTTGCCAGATCTCCTCTGCTCTCTTGGGTGACTCCGGCAGTTTGCCCCGTTCCTCGCGCTCTCCGCCAGGCTTCCTTTCCGACTGGGCCTTCAGCGCAGCCTCCCGAGCCTTGTATTTGGCCTGCAAAGGGACGGCAGGAGGCGTGAGTCTTCCAGCCACCCCCAGGGGGCGCGCGTTCCCCATTCAGCAGAGGGTTCCCCTACCACTGCAGAAAGGGAGGGACAAGCAGAGGCGTGGGCTGGTGCAGATGTCTCCAGCCTGGGGCTCAGTCCCGCCCACCAGCGCTGCTCCCCAGGGAGCCAACAGTCCTCAGCTGACAGCTTCCCGCCTTCCGGCTTGCTGGGTTCCCAGCCCCACCATCTGAGCCCAGGCACACGTGTGGCTCACACAGGGCAGGGGTGAGGAAGTACAGCCAGCCTCTAGGGGAAAAGCAGCCCACGCTCAGCCATTCCAACGCCCCTCGAGTCTGGCCAGCCTGACCTTCTTTTTCTCCGATAAGTCGTTCCACATGCGGGCCAGCAGGCGGGTCAGCTCGCTCTCTGAGAGCTCTGGCCGTTCCTCTTGCAGCTGCCGCCGCTTCTCCTCAGAGAAGATAAACATGGCCGACACGGGCCTCTTGGGCTTCTCTGAGCCACCCTGGAGATGCCCGAAGAGGGTCGGGGTCCATGGGGTGTTGACAGGGAGCCGTCTTTCCCCACCCCAACCCCCCACCCCGCTCAGTGGTGCCCTCTGCCCACCTTGCCCCCTTCCTGGGAGGGCTTCTTGGAGGCTGGGCTGGTTGCTTGCTTCTTATTGATGTTCAGCATCTTCTCCTCTCCCAACACCCGCTGCTGCTCCTCCTCAGGCAGGCTCTGGTCCCAGGAGAAGAGGTAGCATGGGGTTGTGTGCCTAATTTAGTCTGCTCCCAGGCTGTCCTGAGGGCCTTGCCCACCAATCCTTAGGCTTCTCCCTGGCCCCTGCCTCATCCACTCACCTCCAGAAAACGGAGCAGTTCCACCTCATAATCCTTCTTTTTCTGGGAAAGGAAGGGGAGTCAGAGTTAGTCTGGGGGCAGGCTTATTGGACACCTTCCAGTGCTCAGGGGACAGGAGCCCTCAGCAAGCTATCCAGAGCCTGGATGGGGCCTTTTCTCCCTCTGTAGATGGTAAACACGAGGCTTGACACTATCTGTTGATCTGCCCAGATGTTAAACCCAGCAAAAGTTTGAAACAGGTGCACAAGGGTCTCCAGGAATTCTCCATCTCCAAGGGTGGTTCCCACCACAGCTCACCTGGTCACACTTCTTGTGGTAGGCATCCTTCTCCTTCTGGGAGAGCAGCTTCCACTGCTGGCTGCATAGCACCATGCGCTCTGTGCTGGGCACATCCTTCATATTGGCCATCAGCTCTGCACAGTACAGCGAGTAGCTGTTCCTATCAGAACCGCAGCAAGGGAGGAGCATCCCCGTGAGCAACAGGGTGGCCCAGGAAAGCAGGTCTCCTCACTTCCAGAGCCTGAGCCTTAGCCTGAACCTAGCTGTCCACTTGCCCACTCACCCCCCAACCCCAGGGCAGTGCTCACGGAGGTGGCTTGGTGGGTCGCCCGTCAAACTTGTCCTTGAGCTGGCGTTCGGCCTTGGTGAGGGTGGACTTGGTGATGCCCTCCTCACTGATGTTCAGCTCAGGGTGCTTCTGGATATAGCTGTCACGCATACCTGCAAGAGTGAGGTGGGGGATGGAGGGCAACGGGTGTGGGGTTGGGCTGGGGCTGGGGAGAGCCGCTGGGAGGGGAGGCAGGGGAGCAAAAGCTGGGGGTGGCCGCAGGTTCAGTGTCACACGCAGGGTGCCCTGCCCTGCCCTAGCCTGAGATCTCATGGGGGGGGGCGGGTGGAGAAGGTAGGGGCAGAGGTGAGGGGCCCAGAAGGCCCCTCCCTCAATGGGGGGGTGGGGAATGACTGCCTCCTGCGGAGTGCGGAGGCCAGAGTCAGAGGGCAGAGGCTCGTGAAGAGCCGGATGGGGAGGAGCGCAGCGGAAGCCTAACCTCGTACTCCTTCCGCTGCTCCAGGGCCTTATGAATCCATTTCAGCCTCTTTTTGTCCGAGAGCTGAGACCACTGCTTCCCCAGGGAGTCCTTCACCTCCTTCGTAGTGGCCTGCAAACCAAAAGCCGTCAGACACACACAGGCAGCCAGGGGCAGGAGGAAGGGAGGGGGTAGGGGGCACAGAGGCCCCCGCCCCCTCAGGCCACAGGAGGTCACAGGAGTGTCCCCCACAGGCCAGGAGGGGAAGGCGGAGAGGCGGGGGTCCCGCCTGGGTGCAAAGGGACAGGCTCACACATACACGCAGACACGCACACGTTCGCACGCCAGCTGGCCCAGGCCCTGTCCATGCAGCCCACCCCTGGGGAGGGGCCTCCTCTCCTGCTCCCCTGCACCCTGCCCAGCCGACCTGGCGCGGCTCCCCCCTTGCCACCACCGCGTACCCTCTGCCCCCACCCCTTGGCCGGACACTCACATCTGGCCGCACTTTGAGATACACTTTCTTCTCGTGGGTATACCACAGCTGCTGGGGGGTTTTGGGCTTCTCGGGGATGTCCGACTTCTTGGCATTCTGGATTAGGTCAGGGTGATCCTCCCTAGCCAGGGCATGGGGAGCAACAATCAGCGGGTGGAGGGAGATTCTGCCAGGGCAGACTGAACTAGCTGCCCCACCCACCAAGGCTCCTAGGTCTGTCATCTGGGGACTAGTGGGACAGTGGCTGCCTGTCCTTGCCCTTGAGCATGACCCACTAGGGTCCATATGTGACCCATCCATCTTCCATGCCTCATAGATGGCAAGCTCAAGGATCTGGTCAGTGTTACCCTATCCTACCACACCCAGGGCCCTGTGGCCGTCCTCGGTTCCGCTGCCTTACCTGAATCGGGCCAGGTTTCGCTCGAACTCCTGTTTCTCCCTCTGGAAGTCCTGAATATATTTCATCTAGGGGGAGGAGGGGACGGGGTCATCCACAACCCAAGGCCTGAGCTACAAAAGCCATCAAGTCCTCCTTGCTAGCTATTTTGCCTTCCAGTTGGTGATATGGATGAATGAAGAATGGCATGAATGGGCAGAGGATGCTGGCCTGCCTTCCAGTGGGTTGGCAGGGGAGAACTCAACAGGAACCCAGACTAGTGGGAGATACAGGGGCCTCCTAGAACACATCACACATCCCATTCCCTTTGCAAGGGAAGAGTCCCAGAGAGGGCACATGGCATTACCCAGTCAAAGAGTAAGCAGTGACAGGGCTGGGACATCCCTAAACCTATTCCTCCACCTTTCCCCCAAATCTCAAAACCCACAATGAGGAATAAGGAGAAGGTGCAGATCTTGCCTCTGACGCGCCCCCATCCTATGTCTGTGGCAGCTGATATTGGTCTGCCCCACCAGAGGTGGCCCAGAGGGCCAGGGCAGGCTGAGTCCTGCTTCCAAGGCATGAGAGGAGAGTGTGTTGAAGGAAACCCAGAATGAGTTCTCACAATGCAAATCACATCCTAATAGATCTGTCTCCTAAATTTGGATGTTTTCCCCCATCCACCACCTCTGGGTCCCTGGCTGTCCTTCACAATTCTGACACCATTCTCTTTCCTTCCTCAGCCATTGCTCCTCCTCTGCTACTGGCTTCCATGCCTTCTCCTCCACCTCATCAGCCCGGTCCTCCCTTCCCACCACCGCCTGACTCCTCCATCTATCTTTCTTGTCTCTCCACACTCTTCACTCTATTTCCTTTCCAGTTGGTCTCTTTCTCATCTACCCCACTCAGTGTCCATCTCTTTTCTAACCCCCTTTACCCAGATTCACAGGTCAGTACTGGGAGGGGCCAGGGGCTCATGGTGATTAAACCCAACCCCTGCGTTTCACACAAGAGGCACCAGGTGCAGAGAGAGAGGCAGCTTCGCTTTCCTCTGAGGCTCCTGCGGAAAACCGGGAGCAGAGCTCAGCCTGCTGTCCCAAACTCAGCCCTGCTCACACACAACAGCTGCTTTTCAAGCTGGAAGGCACCACACAGATCAGGGTCAGCCTCCACACCTCAGATAAGAGCAGACTCAGAGAAGTAAAGTGACTTACCCAAGGTCACACACACAGCAATTCAGTGGGAGCCAGAAGAGGCCCAAGTCTCATGTACCCAAGGCCAGCACCCTGTCCATTCTACCACATAGTTTCTTCTGTCTCTCCCTGGTCCTCAGACTCTCTGCCTCTCCCTCCCATCCTGTCTGAGAGACTGGGTGCTGTGTGTATAGGCAGCTCTGCAATATCCCCCCATCAGAAGGTCAATAATAACTCCAGCAATTCTTGCTCCTGCTTGACTTGGGCAGCAGTGGCAGACAGCTGGTTTTATCCAGCCAAGTTCGCTCCTTTTTTGGGTCCAGAACCAAGAGCATGGGAGCCTGCAGCCAGGGCGCACAAACCAGGCAAAGAGATATTCACAGTGGGGAGGCCAGCACCACCACTTAAGAGCTGGCCGTGGACAACTCTGTTGTCTTGTTTCTCCTGCTGCCCCTCACCACTTCTCCCTCTGGCTCCATCTCACTGTCTAGCATCTCTTCTTTGTGTCTATCTTTCTCCACTCCATCTCACTAGTGGGGGCTGCAGACTCCTCCAGTGCTTTGCTGCCTATCTCTGCGAGGGACGGCTTGAGCTCATCATGTTCAACTGTGTCTACCTCTGCCTGGGAGACTGGGGCAACTTCTGCTCAAGGTCAACAGCTTCATGTGGTCTTCACAAGGCCACAAGGGACAATGTGTGTCCTTGGGCAAACATGTGTGCATGGGAAGGGAAGCCCGTCTAACATGGGAAGTAGCAGTGAGAAGAACACTAGTTAAGGAGCACTAAACCCAAGTCGTGCTCTAGCATCATTGTGTGACCTGGGACATGATATTCTCCTGCACCCCAGTTCCTTACCCACAAAATCAGGATAATTTGTCCTCCTGGGGTTGCTTTTATGAGGATGCTGCATCAAGTGAGACCATATTAGAGAGTTCTGCTGTGCAGGCCTGACAGTGAGGATGGGTGCGTGGGAGCAGAGCTACATGAAAAAGCCCTGTGGACTGTGGCTGGTCTGAGTGCTTACCCCAGCCTAGGTTACATCTACGACAGTGCCTGTACCTGATGGTGTGTGGGCCTGGGAAGGGGTGATCAGGTGTGGCTGCCCAAGACCCTACTCTGCTCTGCTGACCTGCCCACATCCTTGATGCTGTCCCTCTCTCTGGCTCCCATTTCCACGACCTGGCCTCCCCCAACAGCCTGATACCCTTCCATACCCCACACCAGCTGCTCCCCCAGCCTTTCCTTTCTTCCCCCACCTTAGCCCCCTCCCCCCACCTTCTTCTTCTCCGGCAGCTCCTTGTATTTCTTGGACAGGATCTTGGTCAGGTCCAGGTTGCTCATCTCAGGGTGGAGTTTAGCATACTTGGCCCGCTTCTCCATGAAGAAGCGGAAATAAGGGGTCAGGGGCTTCTTTGGGAAGTCCGGGTGTTTCTGGAAGGAGGGACAGGACACACTGAAGGTCAGACACCAATCCATTCTTTGGACACTTCCTCTCTTATTCTCTGTGTTCTTCCTCCTGGAAACTCACCTTGAGTTTTTTGCCTTTGTAAGGATTTTTAACATGTTCCTGAGCATCAAGGATCAATTCTGTCAACGTACGGAACTTCCTTACCTGGAAGAAGAAGGGAGATGAGTGGAAGTTCAGAAGAGGGAACACTACGCAGTAGCATACTCCATTTCTTAACAGGTCTCCTCTACTTTCCACTAGACTGGATTTATCAAAAGAGAGGCAGAGGCCAACAGCCACACAACTCAAGCAGCCCCTGACATCAGGCACTGGCCCATGCCTACTACAGAGGCTCATGCAGTCAATATACACCAAAGGACAGAAATAAGGTGACCACCTGACCCCGATGTGGCTGTCCATGCCAGCACCTTGGAACAGCTCAGGTGACAAAAACAAGATGATAAGTATTCAAGGCCATACTGCTAGAAAGTGGCAGAGCTGAGAACTCTAGGCCAGTGCTGTCAACCGTGCCACCTCCCAAAATGCACAGGGGCAACCACATGAGCACCTCCCCTGGTCTTTTTTCTTCCTGTTTATTGACTTCTGTTTCATCTCCCCCACTAGAAAGACTGAGGCAGGGGTCCGTATAGATATGCGTTGGTATGTCAGGAAGGGGGGGTATCAGATTACCTCATTAGAAATCTCTACCCATTTGAGCTTGCACATGTCTCCAGAAAAGTCTTTAAATGCTACTTTTTCCCAGTCCATATGTGACTCAGTGGTTTTGAACTTGGAGCTGTCATTGGATGGAAGGTTGTTCTTCATGCATTCTAGCAAAGTCAGCATGTCTTCCTGGGACCAGCGGTCTGGGTAGAGGTAAGAAAGGCGATCATGCCTGGCTCATGCTATCCTCCCATCTGTCCCCCAGTCCTTAAGCGTCCGACTCTTCCTCCCCAAAGCATCCCAGTCCCTGGTTACTTCCCATCTGAAGACACAGACAAAACACGGCCTAGCCCTAAGGAAAAATTGTGGCCATATGGCCTAGAGCAGGGACTCTAGTCCTGACAGCATCACACTTAGAAAGCCATATGTGAACTCAAACCTGGCTTGCTCCAAACCTGTTACCATTCTTAACATGCCAGGCTGCCACAAGGTACTATTTATTGTAGGAAGGGGAGGAAATGAAGCTACCATGATTTAGGACCCTGTGAGAAAGCAGCTAGCTTATCAGAGAGGGGGGCCGGGAAGCAAGGAGGCAACATTTCTAAGTGAGTCACCAAGTTCACACCAAGTTCCAGGTGGATACCCTAAGTGTTCTACGACTGAGGATGGGGTGTGGATGGTAAGGAGAACTCATTCAGATGTTCTTCTCCAGCGCAGCTAGAAACTAACATTAGAGACATGGGTATTCCCATGTCTTATCATATCCCTCCCTCTCGGCCTCTCAAAAAAGACCAAAGGAAGATTTGCAGCAAGTAAGAAAAATAAATGGAAATGGTTCTTCCATTTCCATAAAGAGCAACTGTAGGGCAAGGCAGGCAGGCAAAGGCTCTCAGGGTCCTGCTCGAGGTAGAACTGCCAGAATTGTGAGTTGTTTTCTCAGCCTAACTCCCCATGCAGGCAATAAAGGGGGTCTGGACTAGCTATTTCCAACCCCTGATATGTAGTTCCAGTGAGATCTCTCTGGAGGGTGCCTACCCTGGAAGGTGAGCTGGGACAACAGCTATCCCAAGAAAGGAGTGAAAAAGACTCATTTGCATTTACATCTGGTAATCTGGGCCAGGGTTTCTGTAGGGCCGGTCACTAAACTCATAATCCTTTTTCCTCTTAGGGTCCCACAGGCAGCACCAGGTGCTCAGCTTCATCTTATCCCCTACTTCCATACACACTGGATTCCTACTGGGTAGGGTAGGGTCTAGTTACGTACATAACTTCCTTGGCTTGGGGTCTCAAACTACCAAAACACCCTTTCTCTCTATCTCACCAAAACCCTTGTCCTCTTAACAACAACAAAAAACCCTGAAAATCCTTCCCAACTTCTTTCTTCTCCTTCCTCATCCTTCTTCCCATTCCATGACACTGGAGGAAGACACACTCTGGGATGACTGGGAATCCCAGAAGGAATGTCTGCAGAGGCCTCTTCCTCCCTCTTCTTAACATGGGGGGAATGGAGTGTGAAAAATACAAGGCATAATAATTTGGATTTAGTCAAATCCCCAGTGTGAAGGATGCCTGACTCTTATAGACACCCTCCCCTCATCTCAATTCAGAGAATGCAGACTGGAGAAACCCTTTAGAAGGGGAATGGGCCTTGAAGACAGACATGTAAGAAAAGAGGATTTAAGTTAAAGAAGGCTGAGGGTAGGGGTTCCTACCTTGGCCTTTGGGGGCGGCCATTTCCAGGTCTGTGGGACAGTCGGCTTCTCCGTTCATTCTCCAGTCCTCCAGCCACCTCCTTGGTCGCGCTGGCCGGGCAACCCGGGTTCAAAGCCACCTCACCCTTTAGAAGAGATACCAGTCTCTACTTAGGCGAGCAAAGAGATGAGGGACTTTCTATTCCTCCCTCCCCCAGAGGGGAGGGAGGCATAAGTCCCCACTCTCAGAGAAACCCAGCTAGGACCCTAATACACTAAGTGGGTGGGTGGGTGTGGGAATGCGCCCCTCCTCTTCCTCCTAACCCTCCCCCAGCTCCCTTCTGGCGGCGGGCGCCTCTTCCTCGCCCACGCGAGAGACTGCTCCCCAGCTCCCGCGTGCAGCTAGCGCCCTCCCTCGCCCCTCCCACCCCACAAAAAAAAAAAACTCCTCCTCCTCTGAGCGCCCGCCCCGGGGAGGCCCCAGGCTTGAGGGAGGGGGAGGAGGAAGGGCGGGTAAAGGGCGCGCGCGGCCGCGGGAGCGGGCACGCGCTGTAGTCTCCTCCTCCTGCCTCCCCCCCCAGCCGATTCCCCCCGCCTCCGCAACCCGGCGGGGACCTGGACTCAGCGCAGCCGCCGGCGGCCTCGGAGCGCAGCGGCCGCACCGCCCCCGGGGACCGGATCCGGATTCCCGCCGTCCCCCCTCCCGGGCTCCTGACGCCGTCCCCGCCTGCTTGGGCGGGCGAGCAGCCGGAGAGAAGCGGCCTAGCCTGCCCCCCGCCCCCGAGCCGTCCACCCCGGCCAGAGGCACTGCTACCGCCCAGCCACCCCGACGAGCACGGAGGAACCCGGCGCAGAGGCGCGACCACGGCGGGAACCACCGCCTCCTCCCCCGAGCTTGCGGCCCAGCCCCGCCGGCGCCCCCGCCCCGGCCTCCGGGGAGCCGAGCCAAGGAGAGGGCGGGAGGACGGCGGCCCGGAGGCGGGGGCGCAGCGCTCACCGGCCCCGCCGCCCCCTCCGGCGGCCGGCGAGAACTGCGCCTGCCCGCTCGGAGAAGCGCGGGCTTCGCTGCCCACTGCCGGGGCTCGGCTCGGGCCTCGCTTCCTGACTTCCCATCCCCCGGCTCTCCGCGTCCTCTCCAGTGCCCTGGTCCTCCCTCGCCCAGTCCTCACTCTCCAGGCGTCCACTGCACCCGCGGTTTGCTACCTGCCGCCCGGCCCCAACCCCGGCGCGCGTCCCAATCCGCCTCGGTTACCCGGCGCAGCGCGGCCTCCGGACTTCCCGCTCCGGCGGCTCCCTCCCCGGCTCTGAGCCGCGGCGCCCTCCCCCGCTCGGCCGGGCACAGCCGCAGCTCCCTCCCGCGGCGGCAGCGGCTCCTCCTCCGGGCGCGGCGGCGGCGCTGGGGCGGCGGCTGCTGCTGCTGTGGCGGCGGCGGCGGCGGCTGTGGCTGCTGCCTGCTGCTCCTCGCGGCGAAAAGCACAAAGCACAGCGCCCTCCGCCTGCAGGCAGCCCGCCCGCCGCCCGCCCGCCGGCCCCGGCCTCAGCTCGCACACCCCCCGCCGCCGCCGCAGCCTCCGCCGCCGGAGCGGGGAGGAGGAGGGAGGAGGAGGAGCGGGAGGGGGGGGCGGGAGAAGCGGGGCAGCTAGCGCGTCCTTCCCCGTGGAGCGCACACCGACCCCCGGGGAGCGAGCGCCAGCCCGCCCGCCTCGCCGGCTCCGCTCCCTCCCACAGCCTGCCCGGGCGGGCTCCGCGGGGGGCAGCTGGGAGGAGGGGCGGGAGCTGGGGGGACCCGGGCGGCCGAGGCGGAGGGAAGGAAGGAGGGGAGGGGAGTAGTGGTGGTGGTGGTGGTGGTG